>NW_027095510.1:0-76629 GCF_036850765.1 Saccopteryx bilineata | reverse complement strand
TTTCCCATCAAACCACCCTCTGTCCACCCTCACTCACTTGCCACTTTTCTCCTCAAAAAGTTTCCGCCAGCCCCACTTCTCCCTCCCTATGAAGGAAAAGCCTTTCCCTGTTTGGGGTGGAGATGCTTGTAGACCCAAGTGTCCTCCCTACTGCCATCAGCTTATGCAGCACAGATTTTCCTACCTAAGTC
Source organism: Saccopteryx bilineata (assembly GCF_036850765.1). Taxonomy (NCBI): domain Eukaryota; kingdom Metazoa; phylum Chordata; class Mammalia; order Chiroptera; family Emballonuridae; genus Saccopteryx; species Saccopteryx bilineata. The sequence continues at coordinate 76,438 of NW_027095510.1, read as the reverse complement.
AAGATTTTTTGTACACTACTCACAAAAATTAGGGGATATTTCAAATTGCATTTTCAAGATCAGGGAATGTGCAGATACTCTAGTACTTTCAGCCTTTTTTATTCTGCATTTTCACCAATAAAGTTAGTTTTCCATCTCATTTGCATAATCAAACAACTTTCTTTGACTTGTTTACTTTTTAGAAGTTCTTGTTTAATAAAAAAAAATGCTTCTTTTTTATCACTTCATATTTATTTTGAAATATCCCCTAATTTTTTGAGCAGTATATTTGACCAAGTTTCAGCCATTGACAGAGCCTTAGTCTTCACAGAGGGGAGAACCTGGCTACAACATTAGGGTTCTCATGTGGATGCAGCACCCTAATGGGGAGTTGATCCCATAAAAAGCACAGTGTGTTGTCACAGGTTGATGGGTGCTTGCTGAGGCTCACTAAGAACCTTTCTGACCTTAGCTTTAGGATTCACATGAGGCCCAGGGAACTCTAATACTGAAAGGCTTCCTAGGTCTTCAGTTTTCCTCAAAACTCATAGGAGGAAAGAGTGTAGGCCATAAAATATTCATCTCCAGAGAGGCAGCCAGCATGACAGCATCCTCCAGAATATTTGACAGTTGTCAAAATCCCTCTGGTTGAAGTGACCTTGATTTATATGGAACTATAAAAAACCCCGAATAGCCAAAGCAATCCTAAAGAAAAAGAATGAAGCTGGGGGCATTACAATACCTGACTTCAAACTATATTATAGGGCCACGACAATTAAACAGCATGGTTTGGCAGAAAAAAAGACACTCATACCAATGGAACAGAACAGAAAACCCAGAAATAAAACCACATATATATAGTCAAATAATTTTTGATAAAAGGGCCAACAACACACAATGGAGAAAAGAAAGCCTCTTCAATAAATGGTGCTGGGAAAACTGGAAAGCCACATGCAAAAGAATGAAACTGGACTACAGTTTGTCCCCCTGTACAAAAATTAACTCAAAATGGATCAAAGATCTAAACATAAGACCTGAAACAATTAAGTACATAGAAGAAGACATAGGTACTCAACTCATGGACCTGGGTTTTAAAGAGCATTTTATGAATTTGACTGCACAGGCAAGAGAAGTGAAGGCAAAAATTAATGAATGGGACTACATCAGACTAAGAAGTTTTTGCTCAGCAAGAGAAACTGATAACAAAATAAACAGAAAGTCAACTAAATGGGAAATGATATTTTCAAACAACAGCTCAGATAAGGGCCTAATATCCAAAATATACAAAGAACTCATAAAACTCAACAACAAGCAAACAAACAATCCAAAAGAAAATGGGAAGAGGATATGAATAGACACTTCTCCCAGGAAGAAATACAAATGGCCAACAGATATATGAAAAGATGCTCATCCTCTTTAGCTATTAGAGAAATGCAAATCAAAACGGCAATGAGATACCACCTCACACCTGTTCGATTAGCTGCTATTAGCAGGACAGGTAATAGCAAATGTTGGAGAGGCTGTGGAGAAAAAGGAACCCTCATACACTGTTGGTGGGAATGTAAAGTAGTACAACCATTATGGAAGACAGTATGGTGGTTCCTCAAAAAACTGAAAATAGAACTACCTTATGACCCAGCAATCCCTCTACTGGGTATATACCCAAAAAACTCAGAAACATTGACTTGTAAAGACACATGCAGCCCCATGTTCATTGCAGCATTGTTTACAGTGGCCAAGACATGAAAACAACCAAAAAGCCCATCAATAGATGACTGGATAAAGAAGATGTGGCACATATACACTATGGAATACTACTTAGCCATAAGAAATGATGACATCGGAACATTTACAGCAAACTGGTGGGATCTTGATAACATGATACGAAGCGAAATAAGTAAATCAGAAAAAAACAGGAACTGCATTATTCCATACATAGGTGGGACATAAAAGTGAAACTAAGGAACATTGATAAGAGTGTGGTGGTTATGGGTGGGAGGGAAAAAAGGGAGAGGGAAAGGGGGAGGGGTTGATGCACAAAGAAAACTAGATAGAAGGTGACAGAAGACAATCTGACTTTGGGTGATGGGTATGCAACATAATTGAAGGACAAGATAACCTGGACTTGTTATCTTTGAATATATGTATTCTGATTTATTGATGTTGCCCCATTAAAAAAATTAAATTATTTAAAAAAAATAAAAATAACAATGGAAAAAAAAGACAAATGCTGTACGATTCCACTTATAGGAGGTACATAAAGTAGTCAGTCACAGAAACAAAGCGAATGGTGGTTTCCAGAGGGTGAGGGAGAAGAGAAGTTGTTAAAGGGATATAAGTTTCATTTTTGCAAGATGTAAAAGTTCTGGAGATTTGTTTCATAACAATGGGAATATATATTTAATACAATGGGAACTGTAGACTTAAAAATGATTAAGATGGTAAGTTTTCTGTTATGCGTTTTTACCACAGTAAGAAAAAAGGGCAAAAAAGGGCTCTCCGTTTCACCTAATATTATCTACTGGGTCCTGATGTTCTGTGCTCAGACTCAGTTTATCCTAATGATATCTACTGGGTCCTGATGTCCTGTGCTCAGACAGAAAACCTGTGTCTAAGAGTCCAACCCACAGAAGCAGGGAGTAGAAAAATGTTTGCCTGGGGCTGAAAGGAGGGGAAAGGGGAACAGTTGTTCAATGAGTATAAAATTTCAGTTATGTGAGACGAGTCAGTTCTAGAGATCTGCTACACGCCGCAGTGCCTACACTTAACAGTACCATCCGGGACACTGAAAATGTTGCTAAGTACAGAGATCCCAAGTTAAGTGTTCTTTCTGCAAGAAAAAATAATAATAGTAACAGAGATTGTCAACTTAATAATCAAAGTAATACAAATCCATGAACAAGAGAAAGAGAACTGAGATGATAACAACAAAAGAGTTTCTTCTCAGAGAAATCCTGCCAATTCCGATCAACAATGACTACCCACGTGCTTCTGGGAATCAGGACTTCAGCCCTCCCCCCCCCCAAACTTTTGCAGAAAGCTCATTATAGCCAAGCTGAATCCTGTCACTTGAGCACAAAGAATTTTCCCCACATTCCTGACACTCTTTGGCCACTGAAGTTCAGCCACTGCCCAGTGTCTGGATTCCATTTTTCTCATTTCCCCTGAGACTGGATGGACTTTTCATCAATTTGCACCTTGTGGAAGCAATGCCAGTCTGGGATAAATGGTGTTCTTGCACACCTGGCATAAGTAGAGATATATTCCTGCTTCTGAGGAGCAGGGTTCCTAATGCAGGGTGGGGCAGGCACTTCGCAAACCTGGGGCACTGAGACTACCAGCTCCAGGCCTGTCTCAGGCAGGGAGGTCACACTCTTCTGCAGCCTGGCCAGGCCCTGGATGGAGCCCTGTAGTCATCTGGCTGAAAGATGCAGAGCCAGCTCCAATGCACCAGCCGGAGTGAGGAAATGAATCACAATAAACCTGAACCATGCTCAGCTCACTGGTTGTCATGGGTCTCTGGGCTGGCTGGTCCCTGGATCCCCACCCAGCATGCCCAAGCAGGGCTCTTCTCCAGCTTTCATGGGCTGATGGAATTCAGGTTTCTTGCTCTTCCAGATGACCGTGTGATCTTTGTTCCCATTTTTCCAGTTATGGCAAGTGCTAGAACATAGAGGAAAGCAACACAATCTAGGGGGAAAGGTGGCCGCACACCAAATAGGGGGTGCAAATCACCAAGGCCTTAGTTCCCCTCTATGCAGCTCAGTGTCCTCCCTATAAACAGCTGAGAATGACAGTTTCCCTCTCTGCAGCTCAGTGTCCTCCCTATAAACAGCTGAGAATGACAGTTCCCCTCTCTGCAGCTCAGTGTCCTCCCTATAAACAGCTGAGAATGACAGTTTCCCTTTCTGCAGCTCAGTGTCCTCCCTATAAACAGCTGAGAATGACAGTTGCCCTCTCTGCAGCTCAATGTCCTCCCTATAAACAGCTGACAATGACAGCTGTCCTCATCTCTCTTGCAGGTGGGTCAGTTGATAGGCCCAGCCATTCCTGTCACTGATGAGTGTCCCCTTGCTCCATTACCACATTTTGTCTTTGGAGACAAGCCCTGAGGTAGCAAGGAGTGGATCATGTCATAACTTGGAAACACATGTGGGCCTTGCTTTGCTCACTTGAAGTGGTCTTTTCCCACCACCGGGTCCTTCTCCCCCTCTGTGAGTGCCCTCTGCCCTGTCATTTTTCCAAGTCAGCTCAAGCCCCCCTCACTCCACACGAGTCCTGACCACCCAGTCCACAGTGGGTTCTCCCGGCCCTCATTTCCTATAGTATCTGTTGTCCATCCCACTACTTTGGGCAACAGAGCGACTCCCCGGAGGGGCAGAGCATTGCCCCCTGGTGGGCACAGCATCACCCCCTAGTGGGCGTGCAGGTGGATTCCGGTCTGGTGCATGTGGGAGTCTGTCTGACTGTTTCTGGCTTCAGAAAACTACAAAACAAAACAAAAAAAACTGATGATTGATACTTCTCATCTCTCTCCATTCCTGTCTGTCTATATCTGTCCCTCTATCTGACTCTCTCTCTGTCCCTGAAAAAAAAAGAAGGAAAGAAATAAAAATGCAGGAAGGAATGAAGGAAGGAAGTGGAAGGGAAGGGAGGGGGGAAGGGAGGAAGGGAAGAAAGAGAAAATAAAAGTACTGGGGAGGAACAGGATGTGAAGAAACAGGAACCCTTGCACACTGCTAGTGGAAATGTACAATTGAGTAACTACTATGGAAAACAGCAGTTAAAAATAGAGCAGCCAGTCTCACCTGTGGTGGAGCTCATTGATAAAGCATTGACCTAGAAGATTGAGGTCACCAGTTCAAAGCTCTGGGCTTGCCCAGTCAAGGCACATATAAAAAGCAACTACTATGAGTTGATGTGTCTTGTTTCTTTGTTGTGGACTGTAAATGGGAAAAAGCCTTTGTAGATTTGATGTTAAGCAAAAGGCTAAGTTCTCCCCCCTCCAACTCCATATTTGGGTATTATGCTGAGTATTTACACCCACTTCACTTGCTTGCTTAAGTTGCTGGAAGCAATTTACATGCCCTTCCTCTTACTCTTTGTTTGTTCAGATGTTGGTTGATTTCACCTATGCATAGTAGGAGGATTACTGTTTATGCCTTGGGAGAGTTCCTGTTTTAGCCTCGGATGTGTAACTTTGTATCAAGGACTTCCTTGATTTGCATATGGCTATGTAATAAAGCAAACCGGGGCTATGGGGCACTCTAATATTTCCATCAGCATTGAAGATTCCTCCCGATCCCATCCTTTTTCTTAATTCCATACCATTCTCACTCAAAACCCAGAATTAGGAGCTGCACTGGTCCACGACATCTCTTCACCATTTCTCTATCTCCCTCTATTTTATTCTGTCCCTCTCTCTCTCTCTCCTCTAAAAATTAATAAATAAAATTTAAAAAATAAAAAAATAGAGCAGCCATATTATCCAGCAATTTCACTTCTGAGTATACATCTCAAAAAACAAAAGGTGGAGTTTCAAAGAGAGACTTGCAGACCCATGTGTATAACAGCATTATTCACAACAGCTAAAAGGGGAAAGCAACCCAAATGTCCAATGACTTATAAAGAGATTAACAAAATGTGGTATATTCATAGGGTAAAACACTATTCAGCCTAAAAAGAAAAAAAATCTTGTCACATACAATATGAATGAACCTTGAGGACATAATGTTAAGTGAAAGAAATCAGTCACATATACACATACACACAAACTGTATGATTCCCCTTATGAGATATCTAAAGTAGTCACACTAATAGAAACAAAAAGCAGTTTGATGGTTGTGAGAGGTAGGGGTGGGAAGAGTTGTTTAATGGGTAAAAGAGTTTCAGTTTTATAAGATGAAATAATTCTGAAGATTTTTTCACAATAATGTGAATATATTAAATACTATGAAACTGTACACTTAAACATGGTTACAATGGTGGTCTTGGCCAGTTGGCTCAGCGGTAGAGTGTAAGCCTGGCATGTGAAAGTCCTGGATTTGATTCCCGGTCAGGGCACACAGGAGAAGTGCCCATCTGCTTCTCCAACCTTCCCCTTCTCCTTCATTCTATCTCTCTCTTCCCCTTTCCACAGCCAAGGCTCCTTTGAAGCAGGGTTGGCCCAGGCACTGAGGATGGCTTCAGGGCCTCTGCCTCAGACACTAGAATGGCTCCAGCCAAGACAGAGCAATGCCCCAGATGGGCAGAGCATCGCCCCTGAGGGAGCATGCTGGGTGGATCCCAGTCAGACTCATGCAGGAGTCTGTCTGACTGCTTCCCCACTTCTAACTTCAGAAAAATACAAAAAACAAACAAACCCAAAACAAACAAATAAACACATAGTTACAATGGTAAATGTTATGTTATTTGTTTTTGCAACAATAAAGAAAAAGTGCATGTGTTTCATGTCTATTACATGCTAGGTTCTGATGTTCTGGGTACTCATGCAAACCTGCGGATATGGTCCATTCAATAACATACCTTACTGAAAGAATGCTAAATGAATAGGTCAAGCTAGCTTTTACACTGAATTAACCAAAATCTCCATGTACACAAGGCCTCTGGCAAGTGAAGGTGCTTGTATGGTTAATGCAATACATGAAAATAGAAAGATTATTGCAATATTCCCCTGGTTAGAAACTCTGCCAAGTAGTGTGATAAGAAGTACTGTGTGAATGGAGGAAGTTCAGTTTCTCTTTCTCTAAGAAGCAAGAACTGGTGCTTTCTTCTATGGTATTAGGGAGACTAAGCTGGGAGTAAGAATAGGGGATGAAAGGTAGATGGTTTGAGAACCACTGTGCAAAACACATCCACATCAAGGAGAACAGACTGAGAGGAGTGGATGGAGCCCAAGGAAGACAGTAGACAACAAGGACCAATACTCTATCTTTACCTCCCATTCTAGGTCAAATGACCATATTTTATACTCTCCTAAAATCACAAATTTGTTTTCAGTGACAATTATAATATGCTAAATGGAAATACTCTGCCTGAAATCAGTATTCAAATTACAGACTTGCCATAAGAGAGAAGAGGGAGATCACCTTGTCAATCATATTAGAGAGGACTTAAGGCAACTTAAATGCAGAGAAGATATCCCGGGTCAGCCAGCAAAGTTGGTAATTCTAGAATCCATGTACTTTGCCTCACCCACAGACTGCTACTTAAGCCATGGGAACTCAGTGCATCTAACCATTGGAATGTCATGTAGATTTCCAATTGGGAGACTGAAATCTAGGGAGGGACTAAAGTAAGAAGTAGAAATTATTGACTTGCTATTTTATTGGGGTTTCTTTTAGCCATTAAACAAATACCCTGTGGGGAAAGAAGAAGAGGAAACCAACCAAAACAGTGTCACAGATTTGTGCAGATGAGAAGTGAGGATAGGCTCTGTTTAGGAGAATTTTTAAATTTAGTTTCATAATCTTCTCATGTTTTATAAAACTTAGGACACTGCTGAAGGTACATGGATTGGTTTATTTTTATGATATTATAAGTTTTATAATACAATGTAGGGAGGGGGACTAATCTTTCAAACAACATCATAAATATATATATATATATATATATGGCTGTCTCAGTCATGTGATACATTTATCCGTCCCACCCTAAAGGCTAGTCTGTGAAAATATTTTCTGACATTAAACTGGTCCGTGGCCCAAAAAAGGTTGGGGAACACTGCTCTAAGGAACCCCAAGAAATGCAAGGGGCAGTGGTCATTCATCCTAGTTTTAACCCCTTGAACTTGTTTCCAAGGTCCCCTTCTCTCTGACTTTCTTCCGCATAGCCAATAAATACTTGTGCTGCACTTTGTCTCTTGACTGAATTCTTTCATGAAGACAAGAACTGAAATCTCACTGTCTCACCAGTAACAATAATACCATTGATCTCAAGGGACTGCTGTGAGAAATAAATGAATCCATACACATAAACACCTGGTCCAGTGCCTGGTCTATAAGAAGTGCTATAGAAATATTAACCATTATTTTATCATATTCATCAGGCTGGTCAAGACTGATTTGGTCTGAATCTTAATACTTAACAACAGTATGACCTAATCTCCTTACTCATCCAGAAAATGTCAAAAGCCATTGTGTCTTTGTCAGAGTTTGGTGACAATTAAATGGGATGATCCACACAGACACCAGTTTACATACTGCCTGACATATAATAAACTCCTTTTGAGTTTTCATTCATTCAGTTAACAGATTTTTGCAGACATTTTACTTAAGATATAAGGCAAAAGAATCTAAGATTCAGTCTCTTATTCCCTTTTACTGAATTAAAACATACATATGTATGACAAGGGGAAAGTGCCCAAGAGTGGACAGCATAGAGAGGGCACAGGCAGCATGCCAAGAAGTGAACTCAGGACAAGGCTGCATGAGGGGACAACAGCTAACTGTGACTTTAAAGAATGGGCAGGACTTTGAGATATAAAAATGGGGGAGAGGGGCTGGGGTGTAGCCTCATTTACTGGTGAGGAAAGTGAGTCATAGAGAGTGGCAATGACTTGCTCCAGGTGGTGGGGTCCAGACCTGAATCCATGCAGTTCGTCTCAGAGCCCACACCCTTTTATTTCAGACTCCTCCAAGAGTTTTCTCTTTTACTTCTTTTGGAATAAAGTTTAGGAAATTATTTTTTTCTGATCATTAGATAATTCAGATAAAACTAGAGGAGACTTTTTGGCCCAGTTAACACCCTATTTCCTGTCGTGTTAAGTCCTCTAGCTGGACTTTCTTTGCCTGACTGAAATGTGGGTCTCCAACACACCCCAACCTTGGGAAAGCCACGGGCTTGAATAAAAGATCACACTGCTTTGGGGGACAGGTGACCTGATGACCCACCTTCATCCTGGCAGTCTCTTCCTTCCAGATAGTTATGGAGCATCTGTCTGGAGAGGGCAGGGACTGTCAGGAGAACAGCAAGTGTGACAAGATATCACCAAATTTGACTGACATTTGCAGAGTTCTTTCTTTCTTCTTGACATTTCCCTTTCAGAGTGGGAATGGTAACATTTGACCAAGACCCAGTTTTATTAATGCTCCCATCTATCTCAGGCACTAAAACCTTTAAGGAAGATCAATCTGAAGCTCTGATATTGGCTGACATTCAGATCCAGTGGGAAAAAAAGGAGTCTAATTATCATTGCTTTCAGCCCTGCTACATGTCATACTGAATGATGTCTGTCTTTTTCATGTATATCTGCTAGTGCCAATGCTAGTGAAACTTTTCAGAAACTAACTCACTATGAAACAAGTTAACTACCCCAGGTAATACCCTGTCCTGTTCTGACCAGTAAAAGTCATATTAATCTGTTTTTTATTGATTCCAGTTTGTTTTCAAGCAGTTTCCTTCTGTTAGTCTTTCAAATTGTGTCCTAGGAGATTTCAAAAGATACCAAATCTAATTAGATTAGCAAAAGGTAACACTGCATTAGAAATAGTTAAATAGATTTCAGAGCTACAACTTATAGAGTCAATAGAAAACCAAACTGGAGAAAGCTAAAAGAGTGGGAGCAACCCTCTAGGGCAGGGTGGGGATCTAGAATGACAAGTCTCCTTTCCCTCCTCAACCTCTGATAATAAGAGTGTCTCCCATTGGTGGGAAGTTTACAATATGTCAGGCTCTGTGGCCACATACTCTCCATACCCAGTTAATGCACACAACAATCCTGGAATATATATATTATTTCTTAGGCTTTTCAGTTGAAGAAACTGAAGCTGAGAGTAGTTAAGAAATATGTCCAAAGTCACAAAACTACAAAGTGGCAGGACTAACTTTTGAAAACAGCTCCTGATTCCAAATCTTCTTTCCCCTCTTCCATATATGCTGATCCTATGACAGGCCCACTGAAGATTACTCAGAAAGCAACAGAGGGACTGATACAACAAAGCAGGCATCTTCTAGGCATCAACTATATATTGTAACATTTATAAGATAACAGCCAGGAAACATAAACCTGAAGTTATTACTCAGCTCTTACAGAAAAGAAAACAGGCTCTATTGTGAGACAGACTGGGGGTCTGTTTCAATCACAAATTAGGTGGCATTTCTGAGCTTCTCTGCATTTTCTCCTCTACAGCGGAGCTCTCTCTCTGTAAAAAGGAGCTAACATCACCTAGTTCAGAAGGTTCTTAGGAGACTGTAAATTATTTAAACATACACTAAATCATCTAAAACACAATAAATGCTTAAAAATGCTAACTCCCTCCAACCCCTTCTCATAGACACATATCTCCCCTGTCCTATATCCCAGTTTTATGAGATGAGCTCACAACCCAACAGAATAAACTGATCCAACCAAATGTGTAACCTTCTCATGTCCACATTTCTCTTGCCCCACAATTTTATAACTCACTGAAGAAACAATTGTTTTGAATAAAATCTACCCTTAGCCAATCTATTCCCTTTATTTCACTCCCTCTTCTATACAACCACATGTGCAGGAAACAAAATGTACTTGATAATGTGCCTTCAAATAAGATTTTCTTCTTTCCATCTTCCCCATGGGCACAGATCCCAGGAAGAGTCTTCATACCTCATAAACATCAGTGACTTTATTAAGAGTATCATTCTGGCCAGTCTTTCTCTGTCCCAAAAGGTCTGGCTGTTGTTTTCCCCCCCAAAAAATATTCTAAAGCAGATTGACAGTGGGAAAACAAACCTCTGCAGGCAGGCTATAAGTCAAATCACTGTCTAAGGCATTATGTATATGATCTGCCACACTTGATTCAGATGCAGCTTTAAGAAATAATACAGGTGACAAAGAAATGGTAACTATATGACATGGTGCAGGTGCTAGCTAACTGTGGTGGCAATCATTTTGCAAAATACTGTATCAGTAGATTGTACTGGTACGTCACTTTTATCCCAGAGAGCTGGAAAAACCTAACACAAAGAACTCAACAGATACAATCAAATTATTTGAATTACTTTAAAACAACAAAATTGGTTTTCTAATTTGTATGAGATTATGATTTACTTAATTTTTTTCTTTTGTATTTTTATATTACTTTAAAATCTCCAAGTACTTTTTTTACTACTCACCCAAACCCTCTCACACTCTTGGGCTTCTAGCACATCTTCCCATCCTTCTAACAATACAATTTAATGGTATCCTGCTGAGGTCTGGAGAGGATTCCAGTCCCTGGATGAAAGCTGCCACATAATGCATTTTGGCTCCTAGCTTCGAGTCTTGCACATAATGAATGCTCAATAAATATTTAAAGTCAGTAGAAACACATCTTATTTGTCTCTCAAATATCAAAGACAGCCTAAAATATTACTAGTCATTTATGCAAGATTTCATATATCCTTGGTTATTTTATTTAGTTGGTGAATTGTTAAATTCCCTAAGTCAAGTATGCAACTTACATAGGAGACATTGAAAAACTCCCTGCATATGCAATTAAGTGAGAATTAAAAGAAACCTCCATGTAACAAACTATTGTTAGGGCTGAACAATTTGCCACTCTATGGGAAATAGGTAATTGATGTTCATTCTTACAGTAGAAAGATCAAAAAAGGGTTTACTTTAAGTGTGGAAGTAAAATTTTCCCCACTTTTTTAAAGTTTTCATTTTATACTAAGTTCTACCTAGTTGCAAAAAGCTCTAATTTTGTGACTATTGCACTATATAAGACAAAGGAGCCTGACTGGGCAGTGGTGCAGTGGATAGAGCATCGGACTGTGATGCAGAAGACCCAGGTTTGAGACCCCGAGGTCACCAGCTTGAGTGAGGGTTCATCTGGTTTGAGCAAAAGCTCACCAGCTTGAGCCCAAGGTCACTGGCTCAAGCAAGGGGTTACTCGGTCTGCTGAAGGCCTGCAGTCAAGACATGTATGAGAAAGCAATCAATGAACAATTAAGGTGTTGCAACACATAACAAAAAACTAATGATTGATGCTTCTCATCTCTTCATTCCTGTCTGTCTGTCCCTGTCTATCACTCTCACTCTGTCTCTGTAAAATAAAAGGCAAAGTAATGTAGGACTTCACCAGCAGTGTAAAAAATAAACTAGGTTTAAAGTGGAAATGACCTCTATTTGAGATTTGTGGTTCCCAACAGGGGGCAAGTTTACCTGCAGAAGACATGCAGTGATATCTGGAGACATTTTAGATTATCACAACTCAGGGCCAGGGGCATTTTACAAGTGGCATGTAGTAGGCAGAGGCCAAGGATGCTGCCAAACATCCTACAGTGCACAAGATAGTCCTCCATAACACAGATTTCTGCACCCCCAAATGTTAACATGCTAAGGTTGCCTGACCTGTGGTGGTGCAGGGTGTTGACCTGAAATGCTGAGGTGGTCAGTTTGAACCCTGGGCTCACCCAGTCAAGGCACATATGAGAAGCAACTATGAGTTGATGCTTCTCACTCTTTCCCACACCCTTTCTCTTTCTCCTCTCTCTAAAATCAATATACTGTAAATATAGAAATATATATTTTAAAAATGCTAAGGATGACAAACCCTGCTCTACAGAAAGCTGTCACTTACTACATGTATGACCTTGACAAATGACTGTCCTTAACTGTAACATGGGACATGGAAGTCCATCCTCTCTAGCTAGTCAGGGTTGTAAAGACCCAGTATGATACTGAAAAAGTATTTGATAACTGTAAATACCTATGCAAATATGTTGCTAATATTAAAACATACTTAAGAAAGCATAAAAGTCAAGTTGCTGAGTCAGAGCCCCTGCCACCCAGTGCACCTCAAAGTGAGCACCCCTAGAGGCCATTCCAATGACAGAGCTGCAAACATAGCACTCAAGCAAGAAGGTCAGTTCTCCCTAAGATCCTAGGTCTGCCACAGAGCAGGCCTTACCCCGAAGGCCATTCTAGAACAAATGCAGTCCCCCAGAAAGCACCTAGGAGAAATAGCAGGGAAGGGTGCCTGCTTCTCTCCATTGTTGTCCTTCATTAAACACCATGGCAGTGGCTAAACCAGCCTACCACGTGGCAGATGTCCAGCTAGAGCCAACCAATAAAGCCAGATCTCCCTCCATTCAATAAAAGTTCCTTAAACACAGAATCATTACAATTGAAGCCTGACCAGGCAGTGGTGCAGTGGAAAGAGCATCAGACTGGGACATAGAGGACCAAGGTTGGAAACTCCAAGTTTGCGGGCTTGAGCGCAGGCTCATCTGCCTTGAGCACAGGCTCAACAGCTTGAGCGCAGGGTTGCAGGCTTGAGTGTGGGGCCACAGACATGACCCCATGGTCATTGGTTTGAGCCCAAAGGTCGCTGGCTTGAATCCCAAGATTGCTGGCTTGAGTCCAAGGTCACTGTCTTGAGCAAGGGGTCACTCACTCTGCTGCATCGCCCCCCAACACCCCAGGTCAAAGCACATAGAAGAAAGCAATCAATAAACAACTAAGGTGCTGCAACAAAGAATTGATGCTTCTCATCTCTCCCTTTATTTCTGTCTGTCCCTGTCTCTCTCTGTCTCACACACACACACACACACACACACACACAAATGATCAAAATAACTTGTCAAAAGACATTGCTCATCTTTATTAGTTATTAGAGAAATGCAAATCAAAACTGCAATGAGATACCACCTCACACCTGTTAGATTAGCTATTATTAACAAGACAGGTAATAGCAAATGTTGGAGAGGCTGTGGAGAAAAAGGAACCCTCATACACTGTTGGTGTGAATGTAAAGTAGTAAAACCATTATGGAAGACAGTATGGTGGTTCCTCAAAAAACTGAACATAGAACTAACTTTTGACCCAGCAATCCCTCTACTGGGTATATATCCCCAAAACTCAGAAACATTGATACGTAAAGACATTTGCAGCCCCATGTTCATTACAGCATGGTTCACAGTGGCCAAGACATGGAAACAACCAAAAAGTCCCTTCAATAGATGACTGGATAAAGAAGATGTGGCACATATACACTATGGAATACTACTCAGCCATAAGAAATGATGACATCGGATCATTTACAACAAAATGGTTGGATCTTAATAACATTATACAGAGTGAAATAAGTAAATCAGAAAAAACCAAGAACTGCATTATTCATATGTAGGTGGGACATAAAAATGAGACTAAGAGACATGGACAAGAGTGTGGTGGTTACAGGTGGGGGGGAGAGGGAGGAAGAAGGAAAGGGGGAGGAGGAGGGGCACAAAGAAGACTAGATAGAAGGTGACAGAGGACAATCTGACTTTGGGAGATGGGTATGCAACATAATTGATTGACAAGATAACCTGGACATGTTTTCTTTGAACATATATACCCTGATTTATTGATGTCACCCCATTAAAATTAATAAAAATTAAAAAAAGACATTGTAACAAAACATGTTGACCCAATCTCTGGCATGAGTGCCTAGACTTTAGGAATTAGTGACAAATCCAGGCCCAATGAAACTCCCACAGAAACAAGGGCAAAGTAACTCAGAAAAGTAGTTAGTAACAAGTATGAGGTCAGTATTTTTTTCAGCTAATGAGAACTCTAATCAAATGCAGCCCATAAATGTTTTTCCTTTCTCATGCAATCCTTGAAGAAAAAGTGAAATTCATGTTCTAGAACTGTCTCCACAAATAAACTTATTTGATGAAAAATAAAAACTATGCTTAAGTACACCTGAAAGTTCAAAAGTTCAAAACATGTTTAAGTTATAGCAAATCCTTGAACTTTAGGACATTTAGTGGCATGCCCCAAAGCCAATAAACTGAACATACAGTTCTAAGATTTTTCTTTGAGGTTTGGATTTACTATTAGTTCAGTCAACCCATACTAATAATCTCCTATAATTTAATAATAAAATAAAGCTCTACCATTAGACTCACAACACAGATTGTAAAATGAAAGGAGGAATTAGGAAGGCATGTTGATTCAAAACTGAAAGAGCTTAAAGTGGGAATGAAAGAAAAGTAAAATCATAAGTATGTGTCACTTTAAATGAGTCATCTTCAGTGGAAAGTCCAGAGTTAAGGCAAGTTTGCCTAATATAGATGGCCATAAATTTTAAGACATGAGGATAGGACAGCATTATTTTCCAAATCACAGAAAACTAAGAAATGATAGCAATTGACTCTAGGTTTTTGATTTCCTTTCAGAAAACTTTTTATTTAGAGATCTGAAAATAAAAAATATATACATCGATTCTTCCTACCTCCTGTGCCTAAAAACACAGTAAATCCTAACATATTAAAATGTGCTTATTTTTACTTCTTTCTCCTTAAGAAATCCCTGAATTAGCAGCTGTAAGAAAGATCAACTGTTAATGGGTTCTTCTCAAGTACCCAAATACAAAACATTTTGTTGAGGGCTCTCAATAATATTGAATGGAAACTATAATTGAAAAATAAAAAATTACAAGATGAGAAAAGGACATCAGATTCCACAAAATACCTGCTTTTGTTTTGGTTTAATGGAATGTTTACATTTTTTCAGCTTTACTAAGGAAAATAGAGGACATGAAAGATAAAATACAAGAAATTAATGAAAGTTCAATAATACCATTGTAAGAGATTTTATAAAGCAGAATATGATTACCTGCTCTGTACACAGGATACATTAAGTTTTATTAGAACAGGAAGTCAGAGAAATTACTATAGAAAGGAATGACCTGAGAAAGCATCTGTAAAGGGGAAATTAAGACTCAGTTTTTCCTTTGTTACTGGTATTTCTCTCCTGTGCATCTCCTTTACTACTTATTACAGAACACTCACCAAATAAATAGAGGTTTCCTCCCACACTGAGCTATTCTGTGTGGCACCAGCTGGTGTTCTACAATTTATAATAATTTGATTCTAACACTAGCTACCCAGACAACATCATATCCTACAGATTAAGAGCTCACTCCACAAAACTGCAAATCTCCCACCTTCATTAAAATATACACTTTAGTTATGACTTGTGCTTCTGATCAACTGGTTACAGATGGAAAATTCCTATGTCCCCATCCTTTGCATTTGATTCATTTGCTAGAGCAGCTCACAGAACTTTGGCACTCAATGGCAGGAATGGTCACAGAGACCAGTATGTTTATTTTCTATGTATTTTCTATGATCTTACAGCATCAGAGAGAGAGAAATCAGAATCATGTTTTCAAAGATGAATGTCTGTTTTTCTGCCAATACCATGCTGTTTTTCTGTTTATCATGGCTCTATTGCAGTGGTAGTCAAACTTTTTGAAGTCGGGGTGCATTTAAAATCCCACAAATAATTGTAGGTGCACTATATACAAATTTCTGAGAAATATGTTATAATAATTAAGTCAAATATTAAAGAAAAAATATAAAGTCAAAGTGTGCTTTTATGGTAATTAAATGAAATAAATATGACAAAATTAAATTTATTCTGATATTAAAAAACATTTTATGTTACATTTTTTGAGTTATGCTTTTTAGAATTTGTAAAAAAGAGAGGTTAAAAATTAAAAAAGACAAAAATGTTCTCTTTTTATATATATAGATACATTCTTAGTAAGATTTAGTAAATTCATCAGGTCCCAGCATGAATGTGTTAAGTTTTTCATTCTTGTGTTTATGAGAAACATGAGCCTGATGTGTTCTAGCAATTTCTTCAATGTTTGGGCATATATTTGAAAGGCAAACTCTTATTTCCTCATCAATACATTGAAAAATTCCTCTCTTTTTACTCTTAATTGTGTTGAGTGCAGAAAACCCCCACCATACATATCATCTTAACTTCATGCCAAACAAAAGATAGAAGAAACTTGCCTCCAGTCTTTGTGGGAACATGGAGTGTAAACAATCCAGCACCACAGCTTAACAGCCTTTTGCAACCTCATCAGAAAACTGAGGTGGGGGGTTAGGCAGACTGTCAGCTTACAGCTAATTCCCCACACCTCTGTCCCCCAAAAATCTAAACTCCAAAATCCCTGTTGGTTTTTTGGTTCCCAGGAGACACATATTTCTCTGGAATACCATAAGGCACACCTGGAAATCTTCTAGGGCACACCAGTGCACCCTGGTGCACACTTTGAGAACCACTGCTCTATAGTATAATTTTTTTTTATTTTTAACGTTATTTTTTTTATTAAAGATTTGCGAGCCAGATGCAGCCATCAAAAGAGCCACATCTGGCCTGACCTGTGGTGGTGCAGTGGATAAGGCATCGACCTGGAACAGAGGTTGCCAGTTCGAAACCCCGGGTTTGCTTGGTCAAGGCATATATGGGAGTTGATGCTTCCTGCTCCTCCCCCCTTCTCTCTCTCTCTCTCTCTCTCCTCTCTAAAATGAATAAATAAAAGATTTTGGCCCTGGCCTGTTGGCTCAGTGGTAGAGCATTGGCCTGGTGTGCAGAAGTCCTGGGTTTCATTCCCAGCCAAGGGCACACAGGAGAAGCGCCCATCTGCTTCTCTACCCCTCCCCCCCTTCCTCTGTCTCTCTCTTTTCCTCCCGCAGCCGAGGCTCCATTGGAGCAAAGATGGCCTGGGCCCTAGGGATGGCTCTTTGACCTCTGCCCCAGGCACTAGAGTGGCTCTGGTCGCGACAGAGTGACGCCCCGGAGGGGCAGAGCATCGCCCCCCTGGTGGGCAGAGCATCGCCCCCTGATGGGCATGCCAGGTGGATCCCAATGGGGTGCATGCGGGAGTCTGTCTGACTGTCTCTCCCCATTTCCAGCTTCAGAGAAATAAAAAAAAAATATATTTTAAAGTTTAAAAAAGGCCCTGGCCGGTTGGCTCAGTGGTAGAGTGTCGGCCTGGCATGTAGAAGTCCCAGGTTCGATTCCCGGCCAGGGCACACAAAAGAAGCACCCATTTGCTTCTCCACCCCTCCCCCTCTCCTTCCTCTCTGTCTCTTTCTTCCCCTCCCACAGCCAAGGCTCCATTGGAGCAGGGGATGGCCCGGGCACTGGGGATGGCTCCTTGGCCTCTGCCCCAGGCACTAGAGTGGCTCTGGTCACAACAGAGTGATGCCCGGAGGAGCAGAGCATCACCCCCTGGTGGGCGTGCCAGGTGGATCCTAGTCGGGCACATGCGGGAGTCTGACTGTCTCTCCCGGTTTCTAGCTTCAGAAAAATATAAATAAATAAATAAATAAATAAATAAATAAGTTTTTTAAAAAAGAGCCACATCTGGCTAGCGAGCCATAGGTTCCCGACTCCTGCTATATGTCAACTGTAATTGAAAAATAAGTTTATAAAAGGAAAACACACACATACAATAGGATTAGGAGCCTGAATACTGGGCTTAAATCTTGGTTTCATATTATACCTGCTGCGTGACCTTGGGCAAGTTACTCAACCTCTCTGGGGCTCATCTGTTAAAAACAAAAATGAGTACAGTAACAGTTTCCCTCCCCCATCAGCTGGCTGTGAGGGTGAAATTCAATGAGCTTGTAACAGGCTCAGTGCCATCCCAGACACAAGGCAGGCAGTCACGAAACATCACCTACTACTTCACATAACTCACACTGCCACAGGCATGACTGCTGCAAGGTGAATGTCCCCTTCTAAATCAGGGTCCCTTTGGGTCCAGAGAGCTTCCACACCCTCTGCATTCATTTTCTAGAGCTTCTACAACCAACTACCACAAAGTGGGTGCCTTACACAGAAACAGTTCTGGAGACAGAGTCTTAAGATCAAGACTTGGTTGGCAACATTGGTTCCTTCTGAGGCTGTGAGGGAGAATCCATCCTGCCCCTACTCCAGCTTCTGATGGTCACTGGTTGACTTGGATGTTCTCTGGCTTGTAGATGCATCCCCCCAATCTCTGCCTTCATGTTCACAAGGTTCTCCCCCTGTGTGCATGTTTTTGTGGCCAAACTTCCCCTTTGTATAAGAACATCAGTTATATTGGATTAGGAGCCCCATTACCTCATTTTATTATAATCACCCCTGTTAAGACCCTAATCTTCAAATAAAGTCTCAGTCTAAGGCACTGGGGGTTAGAACACAAAGGTATCTTTTTTTGGAGGGGGGACATAGTTCAAATTATAACAGCCCCCCAGTTTGCTTCTTGCCAGGTGGGTTAGGTGTCACCCGGCATCTCAATTTTCCCCTCATTTAATCCCAGGACCCTGACATGGCTGCAGAGAGACTGGCCCAGACACAGGCTGAGCTCTAGAAAGTCTGGGAAGGTGATGAGAACTGGGGCTCAGCTGGCAGTTTGGGAGCCAACCCCGGATGGTGCCCAGCCCCACCCTTCTCTGTGCCTCTGTCTGGCCTGAAAACCCAGGAGGGGCCCACAGCACACCCTCGCGCCCTGTCTCTGGTTGCACACTGTGGCAGCTTATCTCCCCCAGCCTATCTCCCCTCCCCTGACTCAGTCCATCAAGTCCCTCACAAGCCCTCACTGCCCGCCAGGGAGGTCTTAGACCCTGGAATTTCTCACTCTCTGCCCTGCCCCCAAGATGGCAGAGCGCCACGCTGAGAAGTTGAGGCCAGAGCGGCAGCTGAAGAAGCCAGAACAGGAGCTGGTGGAATGGTGACGATGGAGGGGGCACGTGGGAGAAACCCCACTTCCCTCACAAAGATGCTCACCAGGCTCCACCTCTCTCCCCTTTGAGGCAGGTGGGAGCGGCATTTGAAGACCAGCTCTGTGTTTCTGCGGGAGCACGACTGGGCCTGGAGCTTGCTATCCCTCCTGGTTTGCCTTCTCCCTTTGGAGGAGACACAGAGAAGAGGCAGGAGAGCGTGTGGTTGGGTGATTAAGGCTTTGGGTTCCAGGCTTTGGACTTTTCAGAATGAGTTCTCATTCCCTTGTGCCTCGGATCACGTACAGTCCCCATTTTACAGGCTGGAAAACTAGCCAGAAACGGTCGGGAATCTTCTCTCCTAGGTCACACAGCAAAATAACAGCTAAAACCCCTGGCCTCCGAACCTGTCCCAGACGTTTTTTCTTATTTCACACTGCCTGCCCTGAGCTTGTTGACATGATTGTTTTCCTAGCTAGCGGCAAGGCCGGCTTAGTGTGGACGTCCACCTGGAGGTCAGCTGGACATTTTTCTTTTTCTGAATCTTCCTCCCCACCCTGCTGTGTGTTTCCTAATCCCTCCAGAGCTCTGCCACGCCCCTAGAGCCCTCCCTCCATTTACAGCCTGAGCGGAAGCAGAGTTCTACAGGGGGAACTCGGTGGCAGGGTGGAGGGACAGGACTTCTCTGGAATCCTTTTCCAGCACCGTCTTCTGTCCTCCCTGTTGAGCCCACCTGAGTCGCTAGGCCCCTTCCTGGGATCACTAGGTTTGGGACGGGACACATACGACGTAGGAACTGCTGAAGGCGCTGGATACCAGGGACAGCAGATGCAGCCAATATTTCCCAGCAAGTAAGACTGGGATGGAGATTTGGGTCCGGCCCGTGGGTCTCCTGCACCGAGAAGACATGGACTTGACCTTTGGGATAGTCATCTCCCCTCGCTCTGCGGCCTGGGCGGTAGGGTGAGCCGGTCTTAGAAACACCGTCCCTGGGCTACGCCTCTGGGTGCAGAAGCCTTCCAGACGCCAGCCCCACCCTCGCTGTCCGTGGCTCCCCACACAGCCTGGGGTCCCAAAGTAAATCCCTCTCCTTTCTGCAAACGGGAGCCTGCATGATTGGGCCCTTCACCAGGGAAACATGCCCAGCGGGCTGCACACCAGACACTCCTCTCCTGGAAGACCCCTCCCCACTTGCTCTCTGACCGGCCCCTGTCCCGTGACACAGAGGCCCGCCACACCCCCCTCAGCCTTCTGGTCTGTCCTGTGTCCAAGCTGTCCCAGGTCTGTACCTCCCTGTCTCCAAGCGCAGCAATGTTTCCGTGCTTCCCAGTCCTGCTACCTTGTTTGGTTCTTCTCCCCTACACTCCAATGGTGACTCCGAACCTTCTCTGCCAGAAGCCCAAGCCACCAGCTACCCGTTCCTACTGGACAGAGAGCCGCGTGCGGGGTTCAAACGGACTTAGACCTCTATAGTATAATTTGAAGTCAGGTGGTATGATACCACTGGCTTCATTCTTTTTGTTTCACTTTTTTTAAAAATTTATTTATTAAATTTAATGCAGTGAGATTGATAAATCAGGGTACATATGTTGAGAGAAAACATCTCTAGATTGTTTTGACATTTCATTGTGCTGTATACATTTCCCCCAAAGTTAAATTGTCTTCTGTCACATTCTATCTGGTTTTCTTTGTGCCCTTCCCCTCCCCCAATCCCTGTCTCCTTCTTCACCCCGTCCCCCCTCCCCCCACCCTCCAACCCTGTTGGCATCACATTCTTGTACATGTCTCTGAGTCTCATTTTTATATCCTTTCTATGTATAGATTAATATAGTTCTTAGTTTTTTTTTTCTGATTTACTTATTTCACTCTGTATAATGTTATCAAGGTCTATCCATGTTATTGTAAATGATCCAATGTCATAATTTCTTATGGCTGAGTAGTATTCCATAGTATATATGTACCATAGCTTTTTAATCTACTCGTCCTCTGATGGACACTTGGGCTTTTTCCAGATCTTCGCTATTGTGAACAATGCTGCCACAAACATGGGGGTGCATTTCTCCTTTTTGAAGCCAGTTCTATGGTGTCCTTGGGGTATATTCCTAAAAGTGGGATAGCTGGGTCAAAAGGCAGTTCGAATTTTCAGTTTTTTGAGGAATCTCCATACTGTTTTCCACAGAGGCTGCACCAGTCTGCATTCCCACCAGCAGTGCAGGAGGGTTCCCTTTTCTCCACATCCTCGCCAGCACTTATTCTGTGTTGTTTTGTTGATGAGCGCCATTCTGACTGGTGTGAGGTGATATCTCATGGTGGTTTTAATTTGCATTTCTCTAATGATTAGTGATGTTGAGCATTTTTTCATATGCCTATTGGCCATCTGTATGTCCTCTTTGGAGAAGTGTCTATTCATCTCTTTTGCCCATTTTTGGATTGGATTGTTTGTCTTCCTGGTGTTGAGTTTTACAAGTTCTTTATAAATTTTGGTTATTAACCCCTTATCAGATGTATTGTCAAATATGTTCTCCCATTGTGTAGTTTGTCTTTTTATTCTGTTCTTGTTGTCTTTAGCTGTGCAAAAGCTTTTTAGTTTGATATAGTCCCATTTGTTTATCCTGTCTTTTATTTCACTTCCTCTTGGCGATAAATCATCAAATATATTGCTCCGAGAGATGTCCGAGAGCTTACTGCCTATGTTTTCTTCTAAGATGCTTATGGTTTCATGGCTTACATTTAAGTCTTTTATCCATTTTGAGTTTATTTTTGTGAGTGGTGTAAGCTGGTGATCTAGTTTCATTTTTTTGCAGGTAGCTGTCCAATTTTCCCAACACCATTTGTTAAAGAGGCTGTCTTTACTCCATTGTATTTCCTTGCCTCCTTTGTCAAATATCAGTTGTCCATAGAACTGTGGGTTTATTTCTGGGTTCTCTGTTCTGTTCCATTGATCTATATGCCTGTTCTTATGCCAGTACCAGGCTGTTTTGAGTACAATGGCCTTGTAGTATAACTTGATATCAGGAAGTGTGATACCTCCCACTTTATTCTTCTTTTTTAAGATTGCTGAGGCTATTCGTGTTCTCTTTCTGTTCCATATAAATTTTTGGAATATGTGGTCTATATCTTTGAAGTATGTCATTGGTATTTTAATTGGTATTGCATTGAATTTATAAATTGCTTTGGGTAATATAGACATTTTAATGATGTTTATTCTTCCTAACCATGAGCATGGTATATGCTTCCACTTGTTTGTATCTTCCTTGATTTCTTTTATCAATGCTTTGTAATTTTCCGAGTACAAGTCTTTAGTCTCCTTGGTTAAGTTTATTCCTAGGTACTTTATTTTTTTGGTTGTAATTGTGAAGGGGATTGTTTCCTTAATTTCTCTTTCTGACTGTTCATTGTTGGTGTATAAAAATGCCTCTGATTTCTGAGTATTGATTTTATATCCTGCCACTTTGCTGAATTCATTTATCAGGTCCAGTAGCTTTTTGACTGAGACTTTAGGGTTTTCTATATACAATATCATATCATCTGCAAATAATGATAGTTTTACTACTTCTTTTCCAACTTGAATGCCTTTTATTTCTTCTTCTTGTCTGATTGCTGTTGCTAGGACTTCCAGGACCATGTTAAATAAGAGTGGTGAAAAGGGGCACCCCTGCCTTGTTCCTGATGTTAAGGGTATTGCTTTTATTTTTTGCCCATTGAGTATGATATTGGCTGTGGGTTTCTCATAGATGGCTTTTATCATGTTGAGGTATGTTCCCTGTATTCCCACTTTGCTGAGAGTTTTGATCATGAATGGGTGCTGGATTTTATCAAATGCTTTTTCTGCATCTATTGAAATTATCATATGGTTTTTTCTCCTTCTTTTGTTTATGTGATGAATCACATTGATTGATTTACGAATATTGTACCAGCCTTGCCTCCCCAGAATAAATACCACTTGATCATGGTGTATAATTTTTTCCATATATTGTTGGATACAGTTTGCTAGGATTTTATTGAGGATTTTAGCATCTATATTCATCAGAGATATTGGCCTATAATTTTCTTTCTTTGTGTTGTCTTTGCCTGGTTTTGGAATCAGAATTATTCTCGCCTCATAAAAGGAGCATTGAAATAGTTTGAAAAGGATAGGAGTTAGTTCTTCTTTGAATATTTGGTAGAATTCCATTGGGAAGCCATTGGGCCCCGGACTTTTCTTTGTTGGGAGTTTTTTGATAACTGTTTTGATCTGATTTATTGTAATCAGTCTGTTTAGGTTTTCTGATTCTTCCAGATTGATTTTTGGAAGATTGTATGTTTCAAGGAATTTGTCCATTTCATCTAGGCTGTCTAGTTTTTTGGCATACTGTTCTTCATAGTATTTTTTTACCATATTTTGTATTTCTGTTGTGTCAGTTGTTATTTCTCCTCTCTCATTTCTAATTTTATTTATTTGAGTCCTCTTTCTCTTTTTCTTGGTGAGTCTACTTAAAGGTTCATCAATCTTGTTTACCTTTTCAAAAAACCAGCTCCTAGTTTCATTGATCCTCTCTATTGTTTCTTTAAGATCTGCTCTGATCATTATTATTTCCTTCCTTCTACTACATTCGGGCTTTACTTGCTGTTCTTTTGCTAATTCTTTTAGATGCAGGGTTAAGTTGTTTATTTGAGCTTTTTCTAGCTTCTGAAAGTGTGCCTGTAGTGCTATGAACATCCCTCTCAGCACTGCTTTCACTGTGTCCCATAAATTTTGAGTTGTTGTATGCTCATTGTCATTTGTTTCTAGAAATTTTTTTATTTCTTCTTTGATCTCATTCTCAATCCATTCATTATATAACACCCTGCTATTTAGTTTCCATGTTTTTGAGAATTTTTGAGCTTTTCTCTTGATTCATTTCTAGTTTCATGCCGTTGTGATCAGAGAAAATGCTTGATATGATTTCAGTCTTCTTAAATTTGTTGAGAGCACTTTTGTGCCCTAACATGTGGTCTATCCTAGAGAATGTACTATGAGCACTTGAAAAGAATGTATATTCTGCTGCTTTAGGGTGAAAGGTTCTGAAGATATCTATTAAATCGAGTTGATCTAGTGTTTCCAATAAGTCTGATCTTTCTTTGTTAATTTTCTTTCTTGAGGATCTATCTAGTGATGTTAGTGGGTTATTGAAATCCCCTACTATTATAGTATTGTTGTTGATATCACCCTTTAAATCCATCAAAATCTGCTTTATATATTTGGGTGCTCCTATATTAGGTGTATAGATATTTATAATGGTTATATCTTTCTGTTGGATTATTCCCTTTATCATTATGTAGTGGCCTTCTTTATCTCTTACTATATCCTTTGTTTTAAAGTCCAATTTGTCTGATATAAGTATTGCTACCCCAGCTTTTTTTTCATTTCTGTTTGCAAGAAATGTTTTTTTCCATCCTTTTACCTTCAATCTATGTGTGTCTTTTATTCTAAGGTGTGTCTCTTGTAGACAACATATGTATGGGTCCTGTTTTATTATCCATGCAGCTACCCTATGCCTTTTGATTGGATCATTTAATCCATTTACATTTAAGGTTATTATTGATATGTAGTTGTTTATTGCTATTTTCTTCTTTAAAGGTGTATTCATTTTTTGCTATATTCTTTCCCACTTTGATCTGTTTACAAGAGGCCCCTTAATATTTCCTGCAGCATTGGTTTGGTTGTAATGAATTCCTTGAGTTGTTTTTTGTCTGGGAAGCTTTTTATTTCTCCTTTGATTTTAAGTGATAGCCTTGCTGGATAATGTAGTCTTGGTTGTGGGTTCTTGTTCTGCATTACTTTGAATATTTCTTGCCATTCCCTTCTGGCCTCAAGTGTTTCTGTTGAGAAGTCAGATGTCATCCTTATGGGGGCTCCTTTGTAGGTGATAACTTTTATTCTCTTGCAGCTTTTAATATTTTCTCTTTATCGCTTAGCTTTGGTATTTTAATTATGATGTGTCTTGTTGTAGGTTTTTTTGGATGTCTCTTTAATGGAGTCCTCTGTGCTTCTTGGATTTGTGAGAGATTCTCTTGCATTAATTTAGGGAAGTTTTCAGCTATGATATGATTGAACAACATCTCTATTCCTTGTTCTTTTTCTTCTTCTTCAGGAACCCCTATGATGCAGATGTTATTTCCTTCATGTTGTCACAGAGCTCTCTAAGTGTTTCCTCTGACTTTTTGAGTCTCTTTTCTTCTCTGTTTTCATGCCTTCATTCCAGTTGTCCTCTAATTTGCTGATTCGATCCTCTGCTCTATCTATCCTCTTTTTAATTTCTTCCATTGTGGTCTTTATTTCTGATATTGTATTTGTCATCTTCGACTGATTCATTTTTATACTTGCTATTTCTTTATTTAGGTGTTTATAGTGACCATTCATTGTTGTTCTAAGATCCCTAAGCATCCTTACAATCATTATTTTGAACTACGCATCTGGAAGTTTGGTTATTTTCATATCACTGAGTTCATCTCCTGAAGGTGTCACCTGTGGTTTCATTTGGATTGCACTTTTTTGTCTTCTCATGTTGTTTTATTTGTAGAGTTGGTTGAGTTTAGGCTTGGTGTTGTCTGCCTTTAGTTTTCAGTTGTGTTATTTCTAGGTCTTCTTGGGTTGGTATCAGCTGTTATCTGTAATCCACTTTCAGATTTGGGCAGCTTTGAAGTCTTGATTTGTTTGTTTTCTTAACAGGTGATAGTCTTGTTTACTGATCTCAGCAGGGGGCTTCCTTGAAACTGTATCCAGGAATGCGATGGGTGTAACCTGAGACTCTGAAGGCCTCTTTAGCCAGCTAATCTCACTGGGGGCAGGGTGTTTTCTCAGCTTCAGTAGGGGGAGGTGTATCTCAGATCTCCATGGAACCCTGAGTTACTGCCCCTCCTCCCCACTTCTTGTTTTCAGCTGTGTCTTGTTGCGCTGATTGGAGCTGGATAGATGTCTGGAGATCTCTGATCTGGAAGCAATTCAGCTCTGTTTTGTGAAAGGTTCAGTCCCTCCCCCAGCTATGGCTGCCTCCAGCATAGATGAGTCAGCTTTTTTAGTTCGTTTCCTGCATTCCTTATCCCCTCAAAGTCTGGCCCTATTCCTGTTCTTTTTACTTGGGAGATAAGCTGGTCTTTTCATTACACCTCGCTCCCTGGTCACCCGGTAGGTGGCAGTGAGCAGTAGTTTCTGCTCTTTTCCCTCTGAGGTCCTCTCTGGGCTCTCAGCCTCACCCCCCCTGTTCCTGTAAGCAGAGGAAATTGAGGTGCTCCCTACCAGGATTGTAGCTTCTTCTTTGCTCCTTGGTTTTTGAGAGCTGTTCTTGCAGCTCAGAGTTGGTTTTTCATGCTGATTTTTCCTAAATTTATTTGTATTCCAGTTTGGTGGTGAGAGCTGGGCATCTGTGCATCCGCCTACTCCACTGCCATCTTCCCCAAGTTCTCTGGCTTTATTCTTTTCCCTCCAGATTGCTTTGGCTATTCAGGTTGTTTATGGTTCCATACAAACCTGGTAATTTTTTGTTCTATTTTTTTTAAATGGCATTGGGATTTTGATGGGGATTACATTAAATTTGTATATTGCTTTGAGTAAAATGGCCATTTTAACTATGTTGATTCTTCCAATCCATAAATATGGAATATTTTTCTATTTCATTGTGTCTTTTTCAATTTCTTTCAATAATATTTTATAGTTTTAAGTATATAGGTTCTTCACATCCTTTGTTAAGTTTATTCCCAGGCAATGTATTTATTATTTTTTTGTTGTTGCAATTGTAAAAAGTATCTATCCCCAAAATTCAAAAACATTGGTAGGTAAAGACACATGTACCCCCATGTTCATCACAGCATTATTCACAGTGGCCAAGACACAGAAACAACCAAAGTGACCTTTGATAGGGGACTGAATAAAGAAGATGTGGTGCATATATACAATGGAATACTACTCAGCCATAAGAAATGATTGACAGAGTGACATTTACAACAATGTGGATGGAACTTGAGAACATTATACTAAATGAAATAAGTAAATTATAAAAAGCTAAGAATTGTATGATTTCACATATTAGGTGTGATATAAAACTGAGACTTATGGACTTAGATAAAAGTGAAGTGGTTACCAGGGGAAGGGAATATGGGGGAGGAGGAAGGGGACTTGAGTGAATGAGGTGTGAAGGGGCAAAGGGAAGGATGTAAAGAAGGACAATTATAAGGTGATGAAAAATGATTTGACTTTGGGTGATGGGTATATAACATAATGAACAGTTCAAATGAGATAGAAATGTTCACCCAAAAGCTATGTACTCTTATTGGTCAGTGTCACCCTGTTAAAGTTAATTTTCTAAATAAAATTTTAAAAAATGAATTGGATTGTGCTAGGCAGAATATTTTGTCAATTAAAATGCAAAGATAAAAAATTCCAGAGGATAGAGAACATAACCATTGGACAAAGCAGAGGGTGAAGGTGAGCCACTGGAGGGAAGAGTGACAATGAGCATGCTGTAAAAAATCTGGAAGGTACATTCTAATTTGAACTAGGAAGGAAGGAAGGAAGGAAGGAAGGAAGGAAGGAAGGAAGGAAGGAAAGAAGGAGAAAGGGGGAGAGGGAGGAAGGAGAAAAAAAGGAAGGAAGGAGAAAGGGGGAGAGGGAGGAAGGGAAGAAGAAACTACTCCTTGATACCCCAGTCCTGACTGGCTAATGCCAAAATCAAAATGATGTATTTTTTAATTTTTTTTTAATTTTTTATTTTAGTGAGAAGAGGGGAGGCAGAGAAACAGACTCCTGCATTCCCCTTGACTGGGATCCACCTAGCAAGCCCACTAGGGTGCAATGCTCTGTCCATTTGGGGCTGTTGATCTGTTGCACAGCAACCAAACCACTTTTTAGCACCTGACGCAGACACCATGAAGCCATCCTCAGCATCCAAGGCCAATTCACTCCAATCGAGCCATGGCTGTGGGAAGAAAAGAAAGAGAGATAAAAGGGGAAGGGTGGAGAAGCAGATGGGTGCTTCTTTTGTGTGCCCTGACTGGGAATCAAACCAGGGACATCTACATGCTGGACCAACACTCTACCACTGAGACAAATGGCTAAGGCTCAAAGTGATGTTTTTAACAAGACTTGCTAGATAATAAAAATGTTAAATAAAACATAAAAAATAGTACATCAGAAAAGACAACAGCAGGAGTTTGATGGACCAAGGCAATACTGAAACAACTTCTGGACCCTTTCAAATTTCATTTTCTTTAGCTATACCAGAGCTATGTACAAGGTTCACTAAGAATGACATAATATCAATTTGGACTAACCTACTAAAACAGAGTTTACATAAACCTACTAAAAGATAGCTCACTAAAAAATTAGCTAATTATTTTTTTTCTGTTACCAACCAGTACTGTTAAAAATGAATCCTTCTTTGGTGAATTCTACCACTCCACAGTTAAAATGTTGCTCAATGATAACTAAGGACCATGGACTATCACCAAAATGTGATAAGATTATGTAATTTTAGCATAGCTAAATGACAAGAATACTGCTCAAATTATGAAATTCAACACTTCTACTGCAGAGCACAATTAGTACATTCTGCTAAATTCCAGGGACAATATTCTAGAAGAACATTGCTTGATACAGCAAATTGTCCAGAGAGAACCAATAAAGTTGGTAAAGAATCTAGGTGTAAAGCAAATTAAAGAATAATTGGATGATGTATGAAAGGTCAGACAACTACAGATAATCAGTTGAGAATAGTTTAGACGCCCTCAGGTCATAATGAGCTTTCCATCACTAGAAGTACTCAATGAGAAGTCAAATTCCAGTTTGTCACAGAGTCTATTGAGAGTAATTCTCAAATTTGGTGGGAAATCTAAAATTTCCTAAGACTCATATCCACATCCTAGGATTCCCTTTTCTCCTAAGAATCATCTGTTTACAAGGAACTGAAAACAACTCAAACTGGCCTAAATTTATGGGAAGCTTTACTGAAAGGACCTAAGGGTGTTTCATAGAACCCGAAGGGCAAGAAGAGTGGTTGGGCCACATAAAAGACTAGAAGCAGAAACAGAAAGTGATCAGTAACCAATCTTTTTCTTTATCAGTTTCTCTCCCCCTCTCCTTATTTCCAACGCCAAATTTCCACCTCTCATCC
Organism: Saccopteryx bilineata; assembly: GCF_036850765.1. Classification (NCBI taxonomy): domain Eukaryota; kingdom Metazoa; phylum Chordata; class Mammalia; order Chiroptera; family Emballonuridae; genus Saccopteryx; species Saccopteryx bilineata. The sequence goes on along the minus strand of NW_027095510.1, from coordinate 46,874 downwards.
CCCCACTTTACCCCCTTGCCTCTCTGACCTCTTCCTCTCTCCCTTCTATCCCCAGTTCTTATAAATACATCATCACAATCTACCTTCTTCCAGCTAAAATATAGATCCCTTACATCAAACCCACTATAAAAATCAATAAATACTGGCAAGTAACTAGAATATCAGTCACTAACTATTGGTCATCACACACATACAATAAGAGCTCTCAGAGTCAAGCCATTAGGCTTCTGTTTGATCTTCTCAGGTTACAAAAGAAAGGGTGCCAGCAGCTATACATGGCGACACCCTTTTAGCCACCTGGTATAACCAGGCTAAGGAAAATTTTAATTCTCTTGTCTGAACCCTCAAAAATGTAATATTGTATTTTTTCATTATATAGCACATTTATTCAGCCCATAACTCATAGATACTCTTTTTCCTTCTTTCTATTTATACCCAAACCTTTTCACCTAAGGGACATCAGGTTTACCACTGTGCTGAGCTACACGCTGACAGCAATACTAGTGCAGCAAGTGACTCCCCCTCAGTTCATTCCTGCTTACCTATGGTGAGATTACACATGTGTATATTTTAGGGGACTACCTTTCCCACCCAGCAATATGTCTAACTCACTTGTTAATCCTATTTTGTCACATGTGTTGAGGCACACCCTGTACAATCAGATCCTTAGGAAATGTGACTAGGGGTTAAAAACAAAGTTACAGTTTCTTGCTTAGGTATCATTCCTATTTATTGTCCTTTGGTCCCATCACTGCTACTATAATCAGTGCATCAGTAGAATAAAAAAATTGAGGTGACATGATGAAAAACAATGCACCAATATCTTCCCCACACCCTCTCTTCCACAAATCCACCAGAGAATCTTATCTTCCTGGTATGAACACACTTATCCCCACTCATGTTTCTGCTGTGTGTGAGCATATATTCTTGAAGGTGGGTAAGCCAGCCCTTCATGCTTTTATCTCCCCCATTATAGACAACCAATGTTTTCATTGCCTGATCCAATTCTCCATTACACTAAAACTGAGAGCATCTCTCTGCTCATTGTCTGACATTATAAGCCTGTCAGGGTGAAGATTGGTCTGAAAAAGTGGTGCTCAGCCATCCACATTGGTGTTAAGCCCAGTCCACAATCCATTCCTGCTGAGTTCCAGTGTGGCCACCCAGTGCTATGAGCATCAATCTCACCTGCTGGCTATGATCAGGGTGTTCCCACCAGGGAATCTGTGACATGCCCATCTGTAGTCTGTCTCTTTTGCTGGTGGACAGAAGACTTTTTGTTTAATTTTGTGCCTCTGAGGATACAAGAGGACTCTCTTCAGTCAGCCTGTAATTGTACTGTGGCCATGTCCCCCTAACCACTTGTTTTCCAGACCCAAGGGGACACTAAAAGAGAGCACACTGCAATACCTGCTTGTCAATTTCAACCACTTCCCAAACCTGGAAGAAAGCTCTCATGGGCATCGACTTGTCTGACTTTAATGGACCGCTCAAACTTCAGTAACTTCAAAAGGACTGGGCCCCATATGGACATCCCTTTAGCAGGACAGGTTTTCAATATAGCCATTTGAACCATTAGCCCAACCACTGCTCACAGGTCTGTAAGTACCCAACTTAGATTCTTTCTCCACTTTTAAAGTTTTCCATCACTGTCACAAATAACAGTTTGCAATGCAGCTCCAATGAGCTGACTATTTTTTAGTTTCTTCAATCAGAGTCTTTTAATCTACTGGTCTTAATATTGCAGTTTCCCAAACATGATTCTCTCCATTCACATCCACATGCCATTTTCAAGCCAAACAACACTTGGTTGGTCAGTCAAGAGTGGTTTACAGGGCACTGTACAGCAATAATAGAATCCAGCATTTCCTTATGCAGAGTAGAGTCAGTCCTAGAGACAGGGGCTCCCTGCCATTCCTATATGTCTTCCTTGAATTCCCCAGGTACCACTGTCCCATATAAACCATTTAAATTTTACTGTATAACTCTCCCAGGCACTTACGTTTACATTTGACATTTCATTATCTCATGCAAAGTTCCGCCAGTTGTCACTAAGAGACACTCAGGGGCTCTTCCCCAGCTTCCAGTCTATGTTCCACAAAGGGCTAAGACACAAGAATCTGTCTCTCAAGCAGTCAGATTCTAAATTACACTATCTGTGCTCAGGTAACCTCCCTGGTTCCCATTTAGCATGACCAATTACTATCACATGAAGGGCATATTTACATGCCATCTGGTTTACAATAATAATGTAGAGATATGTTCCCTGTTCAGATACAATTTCTATCCCCTTAAAACAACCTGATAAAACAGTCACTTTATATAATGCTGCTTTTTAACATATCGATTCTCCTAAAAAAATTTACCTTAATTCATCAATTCTATCAACACTAACCCAACTATAATACCTATTAGAATGTAATCGTTTAGATTTCACAATTTGTGGAAATGCCACATCACACATGAGTGTCCTTGGTACCAACCCTCTAATCCCTTGATTTGGTCTATTGACAAGCAGCCTCTAAGGTCAAGAAAAACAAAAGACACCATTTTCACATTCAACATTAGAGAAAATCCTAAAATCAAAAGACATTACTTATAAATAACAGTCCATCACTGGCTTCCAACACAAATCCCTTAGGGAAAAGTAAACGTGAAAATGAAAAGGCAGTGACAATTGACTGAGATCCCAGATGGTAACTATCCCAGTCCATGGTGCCGGCTTCCATTTAATCTTCTCAGGTGCCAAAAGCAATGGTGCCATCAGCTATACATGGCTTCACAATGTCAGGTACCTGGTCTATTCAGGCTGAGACAAAAGTATTTGCTTTCTGATAAATTCTTTAAAACAAGAAAAATGCAACATTCTATTATTACTTAATTCATTTATTCATTACTTTGCAAAAAGAAAATAGCAAAAATAATAACAATTAGTACCAAAATGATTTCACCAGTGGCAGAGACATAAGGTTCACTACTGTGCTGAGCTAGATGCTGGCACAAAAGCTAGTCTAGCAACTGATTAACCCTCAGTTCATTCCTGTTCACATAGGGTGAGATTACACACATGCAGGGTTCAGGGGGCTACATTTCCCATCCAGTAATATGGCTAACTCACTGTTAATTCCATCCTGTCAAATAGAATGGAAAAATCTCCTGTCCAATAAGGCCCTTAGGAAAAGGGGCATAGAAGTTAAAAATCAATTACAGTTTCTTACTTCAGTATTAACTGTTTATACTCCATGTGGTCAAATGCCTTCCACTGTGACAAATATATCAGTAGACTCAAGTTAAACACTGAGGTGATATGATGGAGAAACTATATCAGTATCATCCCCAACAGCCAGATGCACCAGAAAAACAGAAATACATCAGAAATTACTCCTTTACCCCACCCATGTTCCTGGTAAGTGTGAGCACACACTCCTGAAAGCATGTAAGCCAGCCCTTCAAGATATTCTCTCTCCCATTTTAGACAACCAATGTTTCCATTGCCCACTACAATTCTTTATCACACTAGGCCTGACAGCAGGTCTCCGTGCTCATTGTCAGACATATAGGCGGTGCCGTGTGAACCTTGGTCTGAATAAATGATGCTCAGCCATTCACAATGATGTGTATCTTGTATTTAAATCTTGGATAAGTTTTGCCATCTGCCAAGGGTTAGTGAAGCCCAGGTCAAATCTTGACAGGGTCCAATATAATCAAGTTCAATTTTTTCACTGCCCAGGGCTATGAGCATCAGTCTCACCTGCCTGCAATGTTCAGGGTCTTCCCACCAGGGCATCGGCCACACAACCATCTGCAATCTCTGTCTCTTCTGATAGCAGACAGGAGACTTCTTATTGAAAATTTGTGCCTCTGATGATGCAAGAGGACTCTCTTCAGTCAGCTCATCAGTGCACTGAGACAGTGTTCCCACAGCCACTTGTCTCACAGACCAAAATGAATACTTCATGGAGCACACTGGGATACCAGCTTGTAAATTACAATAACCTTTCAAAACTGGAGTAAAGTTATCATGGGCATCAACATGTCCTACTGCGTCAATATAGCAGGACCCCCAGTGCACATCCCGTTAGAAGGACAGCTTTCCATGCACAATGTAGTGTATGGAGTACATAGTCTGGGCACTGTCCATAGTCCTTCAGTCCATATATGCCAAACACAGGGGCTTTATTCACTGTTAAATTGTTCCATCACTGTTACAGTAACAGTCTGAAATTCAGCTCCAATGAGCTCATCATTTCTTTTTTATTCAACCCAAGTCTTTCTTTATACTGGTCTTTCTACACCAGCTGCTCAAACATGATGTTGTCCATTCAATTGCAAGCTGCCATCCACAAATAAAACAATTCTTTGTTGTTCAGCTCAAAGTGCTTCACAGGGCACTGTCCAATGACAGTAGAATCCAGTAATTCCTTATGTAGTTTTCAAGTCACTCCTTGCAGAAGAGGCTTCCTGCCACTTTTACAGGACTTCCTTTCAGTCCCCAGGCACCACAGTATTACATAAACAATTTCCATTTTGTCATGAGAATCTTCTGGGCATTGCTATCCCTATTAGACATTTCAGTTCTCTCATTCAAAGAAAAAGTTGTCAGTACTGAGAGGCATTCAGAGGCTCTTCTCATAGTCCCAAGTCTATTCCTCACAAAGGACTTTTGTCACTGGGAATCTGTCCATACCAGCACTCAGCTTCTATATGGCACTGTGTTCACTCAGGCAATCTGACTGGTTCCCTTTTATTATGACCAATGACTATCACTTGATGGGCAGATTTACATGCGTTCTTGTTTTACTAACTAATGTACAGACTTGTGCCCCATTTAGATACAGTTTCTATCCCCTTGATTCAATCAGGAAAAGCAAATGAAACCATTTCACATAATGATTGTTTCAAACATACCAATTTTTTTAAAACGCTTTACATAAATTCCATCAACTCTTATTTTCCCCTACTAAAACTTCTGTCAGAATTAATGGTTTAGCTTTTACTGTTCATGGGAATCCTACATCATGCATCAAGTGTCCTTTGGGCTAACCCCATAATTTCCTGAATAGTTCCATTGACAAGCAGCCACTAACCTTTGGGAATTGCCTCAGGTCACTTCAAGGTCACAAGAAAGCATTTTTCACACTCAAAAACTGGGAAACTCCTAAGACCAAATACTATTTCTTATACTTCCAATCCACCCCATGGCTTCCAATGCAGACAGCACTCAGGTGTGCAGGCTTCCTTTTCACCTTCTGAGGTGAGAAAAGTAACAATGTCATCAGTCCTACCTGGCTTCCCCCTGTCGGGTACCTGGTTTATTCAAGGTAATAGATTTTATTTTCTTGCTCTAAATCACTTTGAATTGTTAATGAAACATTGTATTTCTCTCATTGAATAACCCGTGTGTTCATTCCTTTATTTGTATATATATATTTTTTTAAAGGAAAGGAGTAACTATTTATATACAAGTCATATACCCTTTGGAAGGAACATCAGGTTCACCACTGTGCTGAGCTAGATGCTGGCAGCAATACTAGAGCAGCAAGTGACTCCCCCTCAGTTCACTTCTGATCACATAGGGTGAGATTACACATGTGCAGGATTCAGGAGCTACCTTTCCCACCCAACAATATGACTAACTCACTGTTAGTTCCATCCTGTCAAACAGGATGAAAGAACCTCCCATCCAATCAGGCCCTCAGGAAAAGTGGCATAGAAGTTAAAACCAGTTACAGTCTCTTGCTTCAGTTGGACCCGTTTATACTCCATGTGGTCAAATTCCTGCTACTGTGACAAATGCATCAGCAGACTAAAGTAGTAAGTTGAGGGGATATGATGGAGAAACTATACCAGCACCATCCCCACCAGCCATCTTCCTCAGATGCACCAGAGAAACAGAACTACATCAGGGACCACTCCTTTACCCTACCCATGTTCCTGTTGAGTGTGAGCACACACTCCTGAAAACATGTAAGCAAGCCCTTCAAGATGTTCTCTCTCTCACTTAGACTACCAATGTTTTCATTTCCAACTCCAAATCTTTATCATACTAGGCCTGACAGCAAGTCTCTGTGCTCATTGTCAGATATATGTGGTGCTGTTTGAAAACGGTCTGAATAAATGATGCTCAGCCATTCACAATGGTGTGTATATTCTATTTAAACTTTTATAAGCCTTTGAAAATGGCCATATACCAAAAGTCAGCCAAGCACAGGCCAAGTCCTGACAGAGCCCAGTCCTATCAAATTCTAATTCTTGACTACCCAGGGCTATGAGTATCACTGTCACCAGCCGGAATGTTCAAGGTCATCTTGCAAAGGCATCGGCCACATGCCCATCTGCAGTCTCTGCTCTTGTGCTGACAGACAGCAGGCTTCTTATTGAAAATTTGTGCCTCTGATGAAGCAAATAAACTCTCTTCAGTCAGCCCATTAATGTACTGTGGCCATGTCCACACAGCCACTTGTCTCACACTCAGGTGGGCACTTCATACAGCTGACTGGGATACAAGATTGTCAACTCCAATATCTTTCAAATCTGCAGTAAGGTTCACGTGGGCATCAACAGGTCCTACTTCTTCAGTAGGGTCAGACCCCAAGTGCACATCCATTAGTAGGGCAGCTTGCCATGTACCATGTAGAGTAAAGAACACATTTCAGGGCACTGTCCACTGTCCTTCAATCCATATATGCCAAACACAGGGGCTTCTTTCACTGTTCAATTGTTCCATCGCTGTTACAATAACAGTCTGAAATTCAGCTCCAATGAGCTGAGTGTTTATTATTCAATCCAAGCTTTTCTATCTATTCACCTTTCTATATCAGTTACCCAAACACGATGTTGTCCGTTCACTTGAAAGCTGCCAGCCACAAAGCGAAGCAGCCCTTTGTTGGTCAATAGAGAGTGGTTTACAGGGCACCGTCCAATGACAGTAGAATCCAGCAACTTTTTAAGAAGTTTCAAAGTCATTCCTGGTAGAAGAGGTTCACTGCCACCCCATATGACTTCTTTGCCATTTCCAGGCACCGTGGTCCTCCATAAAAAATTTCCATTTTATATTGAAAATTTTCTGGGCATTTGTATCCCAATTACAAATTTCAGTTCCGTCATACAAAGACAAAGTCATCGGCATTGAGGTGCACTCAGAGGCTCTTGTCATAGTTTCAAGTCTCTTCCTCACAAAGGATTAAGGCATGGAGAATCTGTCCACAACAGCACTCAGCTTCTATAAGGTACGGTGTGTGCTAAAGCCATTTGACTGGTTCCTTTTTATTACGAATAGTGACTTTCACTTGAAAGATGAATCTGCTGTGACCAATGCATCAGTAGACTCAAGTTAAAAATTGAGGTGATATGATAGGAAAAGCATACCACTATCACCCCCACCAGTCATGTTCCCCAGATGCATCAGAGAAACAGAACTACATGAGGGATCAGTCCTTTCCCCACCATGCTCCTGTTGAGTGAGCACACACTTCTGAAAGCATGTAAGACCACCCTTGAAGCTATTCTCTCCCGAATTTTAGACACCCAATGTTTTCATTTCCCGCTTTAATTTTCTTTCACACTGTGACTGACAGTGGGTATGTAAGTGCCTCATCAGACATATAGGTGGTCCCATGTAAACTCTGGTCTGAATAAATGATGCTCAACCATTCATAGTGGTGCATACCTTCTATTTATGTCTTAGATAAGTCTTTGAGGATTGCCATTTACCACAGGGTTAGCCAAGCCCAGGCCAAGTCTAACAGGGTCCAATGTTGTCAAGTGCGATTTTTTGCTGTCCATGGCTATGAGCATCAGTTGCAACTGCTGGCTATGTTCATGGTCTTCTGACTCGGGCATCTGCCAAACACCAATCTGCAGTCTCCACTCTTTTTATGGTGTACAGAAGACTTCTTATTGAAAATTTGAGTATCTGATGATGCTAGAGGACTCTCTTCAATGAGTACACTGCAGCTGTGTTTCCACAGTCACATGTCTCACAGACTCAGGTGGACACTTCATAGAGCACACTGGGGTACCAGCCTGTCAACCTTAACATCCTTTCAAACCTGGATGAGGTTTTCATGGGCATCAACAAGTCCTACCTCTTCAGTAGGACCAGACCCCAAGCATACATCCCTTTAGTAGGGCAGCTTTCCGTGTACCATGTAGAGTAAAGAACACATTTCAGGGCACTGTCCACTGTCCTTCAGTCCATATATGCCAAACACAGTGGCTTCTTTCACTGTTCAATTGTTCCATCACTGTTACAATAACAGTTTGAAATTCAGCTCCAATGAGCTGAGCATATATTAATTTATTCAATCCAAGCCTTTCTATCTATTGGTCTTTCTACACCAGTTGCCCAAACACGATATTGTCCATTCACTTGGGAGTTGCCACCACAAAGCAAAACAGCCCTTTGTTGGTCAGCAGAGAGTGGTTCACAGGGCACCATCCAATGACAGTAGAATCCAGCAACTTTTTGCGCAGTTTCCAAGTCACTCTTGGCAGAAGAGGTTCACTGCCACCCCTATATGACTTCTTTGCCATTCTCAGGCACCATGGTCCCCCATAAACAATTTCCATTTTATATTAAAAATCTTCTGGGCATTCGTATCCTAGTTACAATTTTCAGTTCCCTCACACAAAGACAAAGTCTTCTGCATTGAGGTGCACTCAGAGACTCTTGTCATCGTCCCAAGTCTATTCCACACAAAAAACTAAGGCATGGAGAATCTGTCCACACCAGCACTCAGCATCTATATTATACTGTGTGTGCTCAGGTCATTCAACTGGGTTTTTTTTAGTATGAATAGTGACTATCACTTGAAGGACCTATCTACTGTGACCAATGCATAAGTTGACTGATGAGTAGATTATTTTTTTTGGTTAACTCGAGTCTTTCTTTATACTGTTCTTCCTATATCAGCTGCCCAAACATGATGTTATTCATTCACTTGGGAGCTGCCATCTACAAGTGAAGCAATTCTTTGTTGTCCAACTCAGAGTGGTTCACCAGGCACTGTCCAATGATAGTAGAATGCAGTAACTCCTTACACAGTGTTTGTGTTACTTCTGGCAGTAGAGGCTCACTGCACTCCTATATGACTTTCTTCCAGTCCACAGGCATCATGGTCCACATAAATAATTGCCGTTTTATCATGAAAATCTTCTGGGTACTGCTATTCCTATTAGACATTCAATTCCTTCATACAAAGACACAGTCATCTGCACTGAGAAGCACTTAGAGGCTCTTCTCATAGTCCCAAGTCTATTTCTCACAATGTATAAACTAAGGCATGGAGAATGTGTCCACACCAGCACTCAGCCTCTATATGGCACTGTGTGCACTCAGGCAATCTGACTGGTTCTCTTTTAGTATGACCAAATGCTATCACTTGATGGGCGGATTTACATGTGTTCTTGTTTTAGTAAATAATGTACAGACATATGCCCCATTTAGAATCAGTTTCTACACACTTAAATCAATCAGGTAAAACACATACAACCATTTCACATAATGATTGTTTCAAATATAACAATTTTTCCATATCCTTTTACATGAATTCCATCAACTCTTATTTTCCCTGACTATAACCTCTGTCAGATTTTAATGGCTTAGGTTTCACTGTTCATGGGAATCCTATGTCATGCCTCAAGTGTCCTCTGTGCTAACCCTCTAATTCCTTGAATAGTTCCATTGACAAGCAGTTATCAATCTTTTGGATGTCCCTCAGGTCACTTCAAGGTCACAAGAAAGCATTTTTCACATTCAACACCTGGGAAACTCCTAAGACCAAATACTACTTCTTATACTCACAATCCACCCCATGGCTTCCAACGCAGACCTCACTCAGGTGTGCAGGCTTCCTTTTCACCTTCTCAGGTGAGAAAAGTAATGATGTCATCAGTTCCTGTTGAGTGTGAGCACACACTCCTGAAAGCATGTAAGCCACCCCTTCAAGCCTACCTAACTTCCTCCTGTCGGGTACTTGGTTTATTCAGGCTAAGAAACAATTTTATTCTCTTGCTCTGAATTTCTTTGAAATATGAATGAAACAGTGCATTTCTTTCATTGATTAACCCATGTGTTCATTCCTTTATTTATCCATATTTTTTAAAAAGGGAACGTTGTAACTATTTATATACAAGTCATTTACCCTTTGGAAGGAACATCAGGTTCACTACCTGCTGAGCTAGATGCTGGCAGCAATACTAGTGCAGCAAGTGACTCCCCCTCAGTTTATTTCTGCTCACATGGGGTGAGATTACACATGTACAGGATCCAGGGGCTACCTTTCCCACCCAGCAATATGACTAACTCACTGTTAGTCCCATTTTGTCAAACAGGATGAAAGAACCTCCCATCCAATCAGGCCCTTAGGAATAGAGGCATAGAAGTTAAAACCAGTTAGTTTCTTGCTTCAGTTGGACCTGTTTATACTCCACGTGGTCACATTCCCGCTACTGTGATCAATGCATCAGCAGACTAAAGTAAAAAGTTGAGGGGACATGATAGAAAAACTATACCAGTGTCATCCCGATCAGCCATATTCCTCAGATGCACCAGAGAAACAGAAATACATCAGGGACCACTCCTTCACCCCACCCACCTTCCTGTTGAGTGTAAGCACACACTCCTGAAAGCATGTAAGCCAGCCCTTCAAGCCATTCTTCCCCTACTCCTCATTTTAGACAACCAATGTTTCCATTGCCCACTACAATTCTTTATCACACTAGGTCTGACAGCAGGTCTCCATGCTCATCATTAGACATATAGGCAGTGCTGTGGGAACCTTGGTCTGAATAAATGATGCTCAGCCATTCACAATGGGGCATCCACTCTTTAGGTCTTTGGTAAGACTTTGAGATTGCCATCCGACATAGAGTTAGTGAAGCCCAGGCTAGCCTTGACAGCATCCATTCCTATCCACACCGATGTTTTTGGCTGCTCTGGGCTATGAGCATCAGTGTCACTGGCCAGCAAGATTCAGGGTCTTCCCAGCAGGTAATCTGCCACATGCCCATCTGTAGTTTCTGCTCTTCTACTGGTGAACAACTAAAAAACCTTTTTATTGAAAAATTGTGCCTCTGGTGATGCTACAGGACTCCCTTCAATCAGCTCATCAGTGCTCTGAGGCAGTGTTCCCACAGCCACCTGTCTCACTGACTCAGGTGGACACTTTATGGAGCACACTGGGTTATCAGCTTGTCTGCTCCAACATCCTTTCAAACCTGCAGTAAGGTTCTCATGGCATCAACAGGTCTTACCACTTCAACAGAACCAGAACCCCTGTCACATCTCTTTAGTAGGGCAGCTTTCCATGCACCATGTAGCACAGGGAGCACATACTCAGGACACTGGTCACTGGCCTTTGGTCCATACATGCCACATATAGGGGCTTATTATACTGTTCAATTTTTCCATCACTGTTACAATAAAAGTCTGAAATTCAGCTCCAATGAGCTGATTATGTATTAATTTATTCAATCTGAGCCTTTCTATCTATTGGTCTTTCTACCCCAGCTGCCCAAACATGATTTTGTCCATTCAACTAGGAGCTGTCATCCACCATCCGAAACATCCTTTTTTGGTCAGCCAAGAGTGGCTCACAGGGCACTGTCCAATGTCAGAAGAATCCAGAAACTCCTAATGTAGTTTCTGAGCCACTCCTGGCAGAAGAGGCTCCCTGCCACTCCTATATGCCTTCTTTCACATTCCTAGGCACCATGGTCCCACATTAGCCATTTCCATTTTATAGTGAAAATCTTCTGGGCATTCTAATCCTTATTAGACATTTCAGTTCTCTCATACAGAGATTAAGTAAGCACTAAGAGGCACTCATAGGCTCTTGTCATAGTCCCAAGTATGTTCCTCACAAAGGACTTTGTCACTGAGAATATGTCCACACCAGCACTAAGCTTCTATATGGCATTATGTGTGCTCAGGCAATGTGACTGGTTCCCTTTTAGAATGACCAAGGACTATCGCTTGAAGAGCAGATTTACTGTGACCAATGCATCAAGTAAACTCAAGTAAAAAATTGAGGTGACATGATGAAAAAAGTATACCACTATCATCCCCACCAGCCATCTTCCCCAGATGCACCAGAGAAACAAACTACATCAGGGAACACTCCTTTACTACACCCATGTGCCTGTTGAGTGTGAGCACACACTCATGAAAGCATGTAGCCAGTCCTCTAGCCTTTCTCTTCCCTATTTTAGACAACCATTGTTTTCATTGGCCACTTCCACTCTCTATCACACAAGGACTTACAGCAGGTTTCTGTGCTCACCATCAGACATACATGAGGTACAGTTGTCATGTTAATGCAGCTTCTGAAACTGAATATTCTCCTTTCACTTTAGGGCTATCATCCATAAACCAAACTCTTTGTGGAGAGTGGTTAAAGCACACTGTCCAATGACAATAGGATCCAGTCTCTCTTCCCACTGTTGACAGTCCATCCTAGAGAAAAGTCTCTGCCTCTGCTGTATGTCCTCGTACATTTCCCAGGACCACTCTCCCATTTACGCAATTTCTGTTTTCTTAATAAAAATTTCTGGGCACTTTCATCCTGTGTTGGATGTTTCAGTTCTCTCTTTCAAGTCCCAGTAGTCATTACTGAGGGCCACTCATAGACTCTTGCTTAAGTCCCCGTCTATATTCCACAAAATACTGAGGCACAGAGAATCAGACCTCCCCTGCCACTTATCTACTGACAGCATGTTCTCTGCTCATTGTCAGACATTATAGGCTATAGCAAGTGTTCCTTGTTGTAAATAGATGAATCTTAGCCTTCTACTTTGGTGTAGTATCTTCACATTCTTTTACAATTGTCTGAGCCTTTCTATCTAAAATCAGGTTAGCTAAGCCCACATCAGGTTCTGAGAGGGTCCATAGCTGCAAATTCCCAATTGTGACCACCTATATCTACGAGCATCAGCCTCAGCTGCTGGCTATGTTCAGGGTCTTCCCACCAGGGAGTTTGCCACACACTTCTCTGCCATCTCTGTCTCTTCTGCTGGCAGAGAGAACACTTATAAAAATGTGCCTCTAGGGACAGTACAGGACTCTCTTCAGTCAGATCATCGCTGCACTGCTGCAGTGTCCCCACCACCACTTGTTCTATTGATCAGGACAGACACTTCAAGGGAGCACACTAAGATACCTGCTGGTCAATTCCAACAACCTTCCAAACCTGGACAGAAGTTCTGATGGCATCAAACCATCCTACTTCAATGCACCTCTCAAACTTCAAAGTAGGGCCGGATACCCTATGGACATCCATTTAGCAGGGAAGGCTTCCAAAGTATCATAGCCATATGGACCATATACTCAGGCCACTAGCCACTGCCCACAGGTTTGTAAAAACCCAATCTGAGGTTATTTTACAACTGACAGTTCTTCTATCACTGCCACAACTGCAGCATGCATTTCAACTCAAATGAGGTAACCAGTTTTAACTTTATCAAACAGTGTTTCTATCCTTTGGTTTTTTTTTAATAATTTTATTTTTTTAATGGGGTGACTTCAATAAATCAGGATACATATATTCAAAGATAAGTCCAGGTTATCTTGTCATTCAATTATGTTGCATACCCATCACCCAAAATCAGATTGTCCTCTGTCATCTTCTATCTTGTTTTCTTTGTGCCCCTCCCCCTCCCTCTTTCCCTCTCCCATTGCCTCCTCCCCCCCGTAACCACCACACTCTTATGAATGTTTCTTAGTTTCACTTTTATGTCCCACCTACGTATGGAATAATGCAGTTCCTGGTTTTTTTTGATTTACTTATTTTGCTTCGTGTTATCAAGATTCCACCATTTTGCTGTAAATGTTCCAATGTCACCATTTCTTATGGCTGAGTAGTATTACATAGTGTATATGTGCCACATCTTCTTTATCCAGTCATATTTTGACGGGCTTTTTGGTTGTTTCCATGTCCGGGCCACTGTGAACAGTGCTGCAATAAAAATGGGGCTGCATGTGTCTTTACGTATCAATGTTTCTGAGTTTTGGGGGTATATACCCAGTAGAGGGATTGCTGGGTCATAAGGTAGTTCTATTTTCAGTTTTTTGAGGACCGAACCATATTTTCTTCCATAATGGTTGTACTACTTTACATTCCCACCAACAGTGTATAAGGGTTCCTTTTTCTCCACAGCCTCTCCAACATTTGCTATTACCTTTCTTGCTAATAATAGCTAATCTAACAGGTGTGAGGTGGTATCTCATTGCAGTTTTAATTTGCATGTCTGTAATAGCTAAAGAAGATGAGCATCTTTTCATATATCTGCTGGCCATTTGTATTTCTTCCTGGGAGAAGTGTCTGTTCATATGCTCTTCCCATTTTTTTATTGAATTGTTTGTTTGCTTGTTGTTGAGTTTTATGAGTTTTTTGTATATTTTGGATATTAGACCCTTATCTGTGCTGTTGTTTGAAAATATCATTTCCCATTTAGTTGGCTTTCTGTTTATTTTGTTATGTTTCTCTTGCTGAGCAAAAACTTCTTAGTCTTATGTAGTCCCATTCATTAATTTTTGCCTTCACTTCTCTTGCCATTGGAGTGAAATTTATGAAATGCTCTTTAAAACCCAGGTCAATGAGTACCTATGTCTTTTTCTATGTACTTAATTGTTTCAGGTCTTATGTTTAGATCTTTGATCTATTTTTTTTAATAAATTTTTATTAATGGTAATGGGATGACATTAATAAATCAGGGTACATATATTCAAAGAAAACATGTCTAGGTTATTTTGTCATCAAATTATGTTGCAAACCCCTCGCCCAAAGTCAGATTGTCCTCCGTCACCCTCTATCTAGTTCTCTGTGCTCCTCCCCCTCCCCCTAACTCTCTCCCTCCCTCCCTCCCATGTCCTCCCTGCCCCCCACCCTTGGTAACCACCACACTCTTGTCCATGTCTCTTAGTCTCATTTTTATGTTCCACCAATGTATGGAATCATGTAGTTCTTGTTTTTTTCTGATTTGCTTATTTCACTCCTTATAATGTTATCAAGATCCCACCATTTTGCTGTAAATGATCTGATGTCATCATTTCTTATGGCTGAGTAGTATTCCATAGTGTATATGTGCCACATCTTCTTTATCCAGTCTTCTATTGAAGGGCTTTTTGATTGTTTCCATGTCTTGGCCACTGTGAACAGTGCTGCAATGAACATGGAGCTACATGTGTCTTCACGTATCAATGTTTCTGAGGTTTTGGGGTATATACCCAGTAGAGGGATTGCTGGGTCATAAGGTAGTTCTATTTGCAGTTTTTTGAGGAACCACCATTCTTTCCTCCATAGTGGTTGTACTACTTTACAGTCCCACCAATAGTGAATGAGGGTTCCTTTTTTTCCACAGCCTCTCCAACATTTGCTATTACCTGTCTTGTTGATAATAGCTAATCTAACAGGAGTGAGGTGGTATCTCATTGTAGTTTTGATTTGCATTTCTCTAATAACTAATGAAGCTGAGCATCTTTTCATATATCTGTTGGCCATTTGTATCTCTTCCTGGGAGAAGTGTCTGTTCATGTCCTCTTCCCATTTTTTATTGGATTGTTTGTTTGTTTGTTGTTGAGTTTTATGAGTTCTTTGTAAATTTTGGATATTAGGCCCTTATCTGAGCTGTCGTTTGAAAATATCAGTTCTCATATAGTTGGCTGTCTGTTTATTTTGATATCAGTTTCTCTTGCTGAGCAAAAACTTTTAATTGTGATGTAGTCCCATTCATTTATTTTTGCCTTCACTTCTCTTGCCATTGGAGTCAAGTTCATAAAATGTTCTTTAAAACCCAGGTCCATGATTTTAGTACCTATGTTTTCTTCTATGTACTTTATTGTCTCAGGTCTTATATTTAGGTCTTTGATCCATTTTGAATTAATTTTAGTACACGGGGACAGGCTGTAGTCGAGTTTCATTCTTTTCCATGTGGCTTTCCAGTTTTACCAGCACCATTTGTTGAAAAGGCTTTCTTTTCTCCATTGTGTGTTGTTGGCCCCTTTATCAAAGATTATTTGACCATATATATGTGGTTTTATTCCTGGGCTTTCTATTCTGTTCCATTGGTCTGAGTGTCTATTTTTTTTGCCAATACCATGCTGTTTTGATTATCGTGGCCCTATAATATAGTTTAAAGTCAGGTATTGTAATGCCCCCAGCTTCATTCTTTTTCCTTAGGATTGTTTTGGCTATTCGGGGTTTTTTATAGTTCCATATAAATCTGATGATTTTTTGTTCCATTTCTTTAAAAAATCTCATAGGGATTTTGATGGGAACTGCATTAAATTTGTATATTGCTTTGGGTAATATGGCCATTTTGATTATATTTATTCTTCCTATCCAAGAACAAGGAATATTTTTCTATCTCATTGTATCTTTTTCGATTTCCCTTAACAATGCTTTGTAATTTTCATTATATAGGTCCTTTACGTTCTCTGTTATGTTTATTCCTAGGTATTTTATTTTTTTTGTTGCAATCGTGAAGGGGATTATTTTTTTGAGTTCGTTTTCTAATATTTCATTGTTGGCATATAGAAAGGCTATGGACTTTTGTATGTTAATTTTGTATCCTGCAACCTTACTGTATTGGTTTATTGTTTCTAATAATATTTTTTGGAGTCCTTCGGGTTTTCGATGTATAGGATCATATCATCTACAGAAAGTGATAGCTTTACTTCTATTTTTCCGATATGGATGCCTTTTATTTCTTTGTCTTGTCTGATTGCTCTGGCCAGAACTTCTAGCACCACGTTGAATAAGAGTGGAGAGAGTGGACAACCCTGTCTTGTTCCTGATTTAATGTAGAAAGTCCTCAGTTTTATGCCATTTAATAGGATGTTGGCTGATGGTTTATCATATATGGCCATTATCATGTTGAGATATTTTCCTTCTATACCCATTTTGTTGAGAGTCTTAAACATAAAATTGTGTTGTATTTTATCAAAAGCCTTTTCTGCATCTATTGATAAGATCATGTGGTTTTTGTTCTTTGTTTTTTTGATATGGTGTATTACGTTAACCGTTTTGCGTATATTGAACCATCCTTGAGATTCTGGGATGAATCCCACTTGATCATGATGTATTATTTTTTCAATATGTTGTTGTATTCGGTTTGCCAGTATTTTGTTTAGTATTTTAGCATCTGAATTCATTAGAGATATTGGTCTGTAGTTTTCTTTCTTTGTGCCATCTTTGCCAGGTTTTTGTATGAGGGTTATGTTGGCCTCATAAAATGTGTTTGGAAGTATTGCTTCTTCTTCAATTTTTTGGAAGACTTTGAGTAGAATAGGAACCAATTCTTCTTTGAATGTTTGATAGAATTCACTTGTATAACCGTCTGGGCCTGGACTTTTATTTTGGGGGAGATTTTAATAGTTTTTTCTATTTCCTCCCTGCTGATTGGTCTGTTTAGGCTTTCTGCTTCTTCATGACTCAGACTAGGAAGGTTGTATTGATCTAGGTATTTATCCATTTCTTCTAGATTGTTGTATTTGGTGGCATATAATTTTTCATAGTATTCTACAATAATTCTTTGTATTTCTATGATGTCTGTGGTGATCTCTCCTCTTTCATTTTGGATTTTATTTATTTGAGTCCTGTGTCTTTTTTCCTTGGTGAGTCTTGCCAAGGGTTTGTCAATTTTGTTGATCTTTTCAAAGAACCAGCTCCTTGTATTATTGATTTTTTCTATAGTTTTTCTGTTCTCTATTTCATTTATTTCTGCTCTGCTTTTTATTATCTCCTTTCTTCGGCTGGTTTTGGATTGTCTTTGTTCTTCTTTTTCTAGTTCCTTAAGGTGTGAAGTTAAGTGGTTTACTTGGGCTCTCTCTTGTTTGTTCATATAGGCCTGAAGTGATATGAACTTTCCTCTTATTACTGCTTTTGCTGCATCCCAGAGATTCTGATATGTCGTATTTTCATTTTCATTTGTCTGTATATATCTTTAGATTTCTGCGCTTATTTCTTCTTTGACCCATTCATTTTTTAGAAGTATGTTGTTTAGTTTCCACATTTTTGTGTTTTTCCCCCTCTTTTTTGGAGTTGAATTCTAGTTTCAAGGCTTTATGATCAGAAAATATGCTTGGTACAATTTCAATTTTTCTAAATTTGCTGATATTGTCTTTGTGGCCCAACATATAGTCAATTCTTGAGAATGTTCCATGTACACTAGAGAAAAATGTATACTCTGTTGCTTTGGGATGAAGTGTCCTGTAGATGTGTATCATATCCAGGTGTTCTAGTATTTCGTTTAAGGCCACTATATCTTTATTGATTTTCTGTTTGGATGACCGATCTAGAGCCGTCAGCGGTGTATTGAGGTCTCCAAGTATGATTGTATTTTTGTTAGTTTTTGTTTTAAGGTCAATAAGTAGCTGTCTTATATATTTTGGTGATCCTTGGTTTGGTGCATATATATTAAGGATTGTTATGTCTTCTTGATTCAACTTCCCCTTAATCATTATGAAATGACCATTTTTGTCTCTGAGTACTTTTTCTGTCTTGTAGTCAGCATTATTAGATATGAGTATTGCTACACCTGCTTTTTTTTGGGTGTTGTTTGCTTGGAATATTGTTTTCCAGCCTTTCACTTTGAATTTGTTTTTATCCTTGTTGCTTAGATGTGTTTATTGTAGGCAGCATATAGTTGGATTTTCTTTTTTAATCCATTCTGCTACTCTGTGTCTTTTTATTGGTAAGTTTAATCCATTTACATTAATGTAATTATTGAGACTTGTGGGTTCCCTACTGCCATTTTTTAAATTGCTTTCTGTTAGTTTTGTATCTAGTTTGATTCTTCTCTTTTGTTTTTCTATCATTTGTTTTTGTTTGTTTGTGTTCCATACTTCTTTCCTCTGTTGCTACCTTTTTTAAGTCAAGTGTTTTTGTGGTGGTTTTTTTAAGGGTGGTTACCATTAAGTAATGAAAAGGGTACCTACCATATTCATTGTAGTACCCTATCTTATAAGTATTTCTGCACTTCATCATCCTTTCCTACTGTTAATCTCCATCCTTTCCCCCCTTTTTTTCCTTTGTTGTCACAGTTTAAGTTTGGTTTTATTGTGTTCTTGGTGGAGCTGTTACTTGTGGTGTTGTTTTCTTTTGTTCTTTGAATCTGGTTGGAAAACCCCCCTTAGTATTTCCTGGAGTGGGGGCTTTCTGTTGATAAATTCTCTCATCTTTTCTGTATTTGTGAATGTTTTTATATCTCCTTCATACTTGAAGGATAGCTTTGATGGGTATAGTATTCTTGGCTGAAAGTTCCTCTCTTTCAGGGCTTTAAATATTGGGTTCCACTCTCTTCTAGCTTGTAGAGTTTCTGCTGAGAAATCTGATGATAATCTAATAGGCCTTCCTGTATATGTTGTACTCTTCTTTTCCCTGGCTGCCTTGAGAATTTTTTCTTTGTCATTGGTTTGTGTCATCTTTATTATGATGTGCCTTGGAGTGGGTTTGTTGGGGTTAAGAAAACTTGGTGTTCTGTTTGCTTCTTGAATTTGAGGCTTTAGTTCCTTCCACAGGCTTGGGAAGTTCTCGTCTATTATTTGTTTGAGTATATTCTCCATTCCATTTTCTTTCTCTTCTCCCTCTGATATACCTATTATTCTTATGTTATTCTTTCTGATGGAGTCAGACAATTCCTGTAGGGCTTTCTCATTTTTTATTATTTTTGAGTCTCTTTCTTCTTCTCTCTGTTGTGCCTCAAGTTGTTTGTCTTCTATTTCACTAATCCTATCTTCAATCTGGGCTGTTCTGTTAGCTAAGCTTGTTACCTCGTTTTTCAGCTCGTGAATTGAGTTTTTCATTTCTGTTTGATTTGTTTTTATAGTTTCAATTTCCTTGGTAATATATTCTTTGTGTTCATTGAGTTGTTTTCTGATCTCCCTATATTGCCTTTCTGTGTTTTCTTGTATATCTCTGAGTATTTTTAAGATTTCTATTTTAAATTCTCTGTCATTTAGCTCCAAGGCTTCCAATATGTTAAGTCTTTTCTCCATAGATTTTTCCACATCTATTTGTGTTACCTCTCTTTCTTTTGTATCCATAATATTCGATTTCCTCTTTCTTATTGGCATCTGAGGGTGGTCTTATTGATAGCACTAATTAGAATTAATAAAGAGTAAAAAGTAAAAAAAAAAGGGTAAAACACCCCACAAAAAAAAAACAGTAATAGTTTATTTTTCCCCCTTTTTTTCTCTCTTCTCTTTCCCTCCTCTCCCCTCCTCAGGGAAATATCATGCCTATAATGGAGGGCCTGATTTGGGGTGAAGAGTTCAAGGGGCAAAAAAAAGGGAGTAGGGACCTACTAAATGCAAAAAAAAAAAAAGGAAGAAAATCTTAGACAAGCATAAGATGATTTGCTTGTAAGTGATGGTCAACTAAGATATAATGAGAGGGATAAGAGGGAACCAGAAAAAAGGACCAAAAAAGAATAATAAAGAAGAAAAAATAAAAATAATAAGTAAAAATCTGTTGTATTAAGTGGAGCGAAGACTAAATACAATGGAGACCTTGGGTTGGGAGGACCCAAAATGCCACAAAAATAAACAAACAAGAGAAAAAATAAAATAAAAACAAAAGCAAAAAAGAGAAATAAAGCCAAAAAAAAGCCTTGAGTCCCAAATTAACTAATTTGTTCGTGATTGAGGATTATATGGGAGGAAAGTAAAATGAGAAAAGGAAAAACGAATAGAAAGAAAAAGTAAGAAAAAGAGAAAAACGAAGGAAGAAATAAAATAGGAGGAGAAAAAAAACAAAATAAAGCAAGACAAAAAAAACAAAAAAAAAACAAAAGAGGAGAGAGTGAGAGTTAAGTGTTTTGGAGTATAACCTTAAAGGAGGGTGAGGATGAAGAAGAAAAATAAAATGCAACACTCATAGGTAGTGTAGTTCAAGAAAGGGGAAGCATAAGATGAGCAGAAAATAGAAGGACCGAGGTGGAGGAAATAAAGGCAAAAAGATAGAAGAAACAAACAACAACAACAACAACAACAAAAAATTAGTGGATCAAGTTTTAAAGTCTGTGGGTTTTTCTTGATTTTGACAGGTTAACTTCTTCCTTTTTCTTTTCTCTCCCTCTTCCTAGTCGGTGACTCTGTAGCCCAGGCTCTGCCCCTGTGTCACTCTTAGGTAGGGATTTGCAGTTGATGGGATTCTATGGCAATGTCATATAATTGGCTTTAGTCTTGCTGGAAGTAAAGGCTTGTTGGCGTTTGCAGGGTCCAACGATGAGAGAGTTTGCTTTCCTGAATTCTCTCTCCTAGTCCCCCCTTTCTGAATTAGCAGCCTGGTGATCCAGCTATAAGGCTGCAACTGCTTCTGCCTGGGGAGTAAGAGGCTCAAAGAGCTGGGAAATCCCCACTCTATCCCCACTCAGTGCAAGGCTTTGGGAAAGGCTCTGAGAGTCAGGGCCTCCAGTGTAATCAGGCGGGGGTGGGAGTCAATTGTTGTCAAGGTGACTGTTCAGTGCCTATCTTTTAGTTGGACCTCTCAACCCAGGCTTTCCACACTTTGTAGCCTGTTTTTGCAGGGAAGAAGAGGCACTAGTCTCTGCTTACGACTAGTGTAGTATAGACCTTATTATCTGCCAAGTCCTTCTTGTTAGCGTTTATCCCTGAATATGGAGGCTCTATCAATCAGAAGTTGCCCCCGCCCCTTTAGCGAGAGGCACTAAAAAATATCACGCCTCTTGTCTTGGATCGCTGAACTGAGAGAGATCTTATCAATTAGAACCGAGGGTGCGCAGATTTTATGGGTTAAGCTAATTTCAGTGATTGGGTCGCAGCTGTGTTTCTGAAGGTATTTTAGGCTGCCTGCGTGCGCCCCTCCCCCAACGCTTGATTGTTAGCTTGAATGGCTGGGTGAGGTGCCCCGCCCACGGAGAGAATCTCCCAAGCCTCTCCTGATCGCCCCGCCGCTGGCGGCTGGACCGCACCAGGTGCAGGATAATGGAGTCCCCTGGGTGTGCGGGCCAGCAGGGCGCCCTGGGCGTGTGGAATGCCCAAGGCACATGCGCAAATGGGGCGCTCTGGGCACCGGTGGCCGGCGACCCCCACTCTCAGTGTGCGGGCCACTGGGAACATCAGCGGTGCTCAACCAGACCGGGCGCGCGCGCGGCTGCTCGCGGCAGCTCGCGGCGGCGGCTCGTGGCGGCCACTCGCGGTGGCAGTTCGTGGCGGCCGCTTGCGGCGGCGGCTGGCGGGGGCTCGCGGCGGCTCGAGGTGAGCGCTTGCATCGGCTGCTCGCGGCGGCTCGCGGTTCCCAAGTATATGGGCTGACTCACCGCAGGCGCACTCCCTCTCGGCTTGAATTAGCATCGCTGCTGTGGTAGCTTCCTCCACACCCTCATCTCTCAGATTCAAGTGATAATAGTCCTTTTGCTTTCAGTTTTTGTGGAACTCCGGAATGCCTTTGATCTATTTTGAGTTAATTTTTGTACAGGGGGAGAGACTGTAGTCCAGTTTCATTCTTTTGCATGTGGCTTTCCAGTTTTCCCAGCACCATTTATTGAAGAGGCTTTCTTTTCTCCATTGTGTGTTGTTGGCCCCTTTATCAAAAATTATTTGACTATATATATATGTGGTTTTATTTCTGGACTTTCTATTCTGTTCCATTGGTCTGAGTGTCTATTTTTCTGCCAATACCATGCTGTTTTGATTGTCGTGGCCCTAAAATATAGTTTGAAGTCAGGTATTGTAATGCCCCCAACTACATTCTTTTTCTTTAGGATTGCTTTGGCTATTCGGGGTTTTTTATACTTCCATATAAATCTGATGATTTTTTGCTCTATTTCTTTAAAAAATGTCATTGGAAGTTTGATGGGAATTGCATTAAATTTGTATATTGTTTTGGGTAATATAGCCATCTTGATTACATTTATTCTTCCTAGCCAAGAACAAGGTATATTCTTCCATCTCATTATATCTTTTTCAATTTCCCTTAACAATGGTTTATAGTTTTCATTATATAAGTCCTTTACATTCTTTGTTATGTTTATTCCTAAGTATTTTATTTTTTTTTGTTGCAATCGTGAAGGGGATTATTCTTTTGAGTTCCTTCTCAGTTGTTTCATTGTTGGCATATAGAAAGGCTATTGACTTCTGTATGTTAATTTTGTATCCTGCGACCTTACTGTATTGGCTTACTGTTTCTAGTAGTCTTTTTGTGGATTCTTTGGGGTTTTCGATGTATAGGATCATATCATCTGCAAAAAGTGATACCTTTACTTCTTCTTTTCCGATATGGATGCCTTTTATTTCTTTGTCTTGTCTGATTGCTCTGGCTAGAACCTCTAGTACCACATTAAATAAGAGTGGAGAGAGTGGACAACCCTGACTTGTTCCTGATTTAAGGGGGAAAGCCTTCAGTTTAGTGCCATTTAATATGATGTTAGCTGATGGTTTATCATATATGGCCTTTATCATGTTGAGATATTTTCCTTCTATACCCATTTTGTTGAGAGTCTTAAACATAAAATTGTGTTGTATTTTATCGAAAGTCTTTTCTGTGTCTATTGATAAGATCATGTGGTTTTTGTTCTTTGTTTTGTTGATATGGCGTATTACGTTAACCGTTTTACGTATGTTGAACCATCCTTGAGATTCTGGGATGAATCCCACTTGGTCATGATGTATTATTTTTTTAATATGTTGTTGTATTCGATTTGCTAGTATTTTGTTTAGTATTTTAGCATCTGTATTCATTAGAGATATTGGTCTGTAGTTTTCTTTTTTTGTGCCATCTTTGCCTGGTTTTGGTATGAGGGTTATGTTGGCCTCATAAAATGTGTTTGGAAGTATTGCTTCTTCTTCAATTTTTTGGAAGACTTTGAGTAGAATAGGAACCAAGTCTTCTTTGAATGTTTGATAAAATGCGCTGGTATAGCCGTCAGGGCCTGGACTTTTATTTTTGGGGAGGTTTTTAATGGTTTTTTCTATTTCTTCTCTACTGATAGGTCTGTTTAGGCTTTCTGCTTCTTCTTGACTCAGTCTAAGAAGGTTGTATTTTTCTAGGAATTTATCCATTTCTTCTAGGTTGTTGAATTTAGTGGCATAAAGTTTTTCATAGTATTCTACAATAATTCTTTGTATGTCTACGGTGTCCGTGGTGATTTCTCCTCTTTCATTTTGGATTTTGTTTATATGAGTTCTTTCTCTTTTTTCCTTGGTAAGTCTTGCCAAGGGTTTGTCAATTTTGTTGATCTTTTCAAAGAACCAGCTCCTTGTTCTATTAATATTTTCTATAGTTTTTCTGCTCTCTAATTTATTTATTTCTGCTCTGATTTTTATTAACTCCTTTCTTCGGCTGGTTTTGGGTTGTCTTTGTTCTTCTTTTTCTAGTTCCTTAAGGTGGGAAGTTAAGTGGTTCACTTGGGCTCTCTCTTGTTTGTTCATATATGCCTGAAGTGATATGAACTTCCCTCTTATCACTGCTTTTGCTGCATCCCATAGATTCTGATATGTCGTATTGTCATTTTCATTAGTCTGTATATATCTTTTAATCTCTGCACTTATTTCTTCTTTGACCCATTCATTTTTTAAAAGTATGTTGTTTAGTTTACACATTTTTGTGGGATTTTTTTCCTCCTTTTTGCAGTTGAATTCTAGTTTCAAGGCTTTATGATCAGAAAATATGCTTGGTACAACTTCAATTTTTCTGAATTTGCTGATGTTGTTTTTGTGGCCCAACATATGGTCAATTCTTGAGAATGATCCATGTACACTGGAAAAAAATGTATACTCAGTCACTTTAGGCTGAAATGTCCTGTAGATGTCTATCATATCCAGGTGCTCTAGTGTTTTGTTTAAGGCCACTATATCTTTATTGATTCTCTGTTTAGATGACCGATCTAGAGCCGTCAGCGGTGTATTGAGGTCTCCAAGTATGATTGTGTTTTTGTCAGTTTTTGTTTTAAGATCAATAAGTAGCTGTCTTATATATTTTGGTGCTCCTTGGTTTGGTGCATATATATTAAGAATTGTTATGTCTTCTTGATTCAGTGTCCCCTTAGCCATTATGAAATGGCCATTTTTGTCTCTGAGTACTTTTCTTGTCTTGTAGTCAGCATTATCAGATACGAGTATTGATACACCTGCTTTTTTTTGGATGTTATTTACTTGGAGTATTGTTTTCCAGCCTTTCACTTTGAATTTGATTTTATCCTTGTTACTTAGATGAGTTTCCTGTAAGCAGCATACAGTTGGATTTTCTTTTTAAATCCATTCTGCTACTCTGTGCCTTTTTATTGGTGAGTTTAATCCGTTTACATTTAGTGTAATTATTGATACTTGTGAGTTCCCTATTGCCCTTTGATATCTTGCTTTCTGTTAGTTTTGTGTCTTGTTTGATCCTTCTCTTTCGTTTTTCTATCTTTTGTTTTTATTTGGTTGTATTTCATACATCTTTCCTCTGTTGCTATCTTTTTTATCTCATGTGCTTCTGTGGTGGTTTTTTCAATGGTGGTTACCTTTGAGTGATTAAAAGGGTCCCTACCCTGTTCATTGTAGTGAACTATTTTGTGAGTACTTTTGCACTCCATCGTCCTTTGCTACTATTAATCTCCATCTTCTCCCCCTCTTTCTTTTTGTTGTTGTCACATTTTAAATTTGGTTTTATTGTGTTCATCTTGGAGCTTTTACTTGTGGCTCTGTTTTTTTTTTGTTCTTTGTATCTGATTAGATGACCCCCTTTAGTAATTCCTGGAGTGGGGGTTTTCTGATGATAAATTCCCTCATCTTTTCTGTATCTGTGAATGTTTTTATTTCTCCTTCATATTTGAAGGATAGCTTTGATGGGTATAGTATTTGTGGCTGAAAGTTCCTCTCTTTCAGGACTTTAAATATTGGGGTCCACTCTCTTCTAGCTTGTAGAGTTTCTGCTGAGAAATCTGATGATAATCTAATGGGCCTTCCTTTATATGTTGTATTCTTCTTTTCCCTGGCTGCCTTGAGAATTTTTTCTTTGCTGTTGGTTTGTGTCAATTTCATTATGATATGCCTTGGAGTAGATTTGTTGGGGTTAAGAAAACTCGGAGTTCTGTTTGCTTCTTGAACTTGAGGCTTTAGTTCTTTCCACAGGCTTGGGAAGTTCTCATCTATTATTTGTTTGAGTATGTTCTCCATTCCATTTTCTCTCTCTTCTCCCTCTGATATACCTATTATTCTTATGTTATTCTTTTTGATGGAGTCAGATAATCCTTGTAGAGCTATCTCATATTTTTAATTTTTGAGTCTCTTTCTTTTTCTTTCTGTTGTGTCTCAAGTTGCTTGTCTTCTATTTCACTAATCCTCTCTTCTATCTGACCTGTTCTACTAGCTAAGCTTGTTACTTCGTTTTTCAGCTCGTGAATTGAGTTTTTCATCTCTGTTTGATTTGTTTTTATAGTTTCAATTTCCTTGGACATATATTCTTTGTGTTCATTGAGTTGTTTTCTGAGCTCCCTAAATTGCCTTTCTGTGTTTTCTTGTATATCTCGGAGGATTTTTAGGATTTCTATCTTGAATTCTCTGTCATTTAGCTCCAAGGTTTCCAATATATTAAATTTTTTCTCCATAGATTTTTCCTCATCTAGCTGTGTTACCTCTCTTTCTTTTGTATCCATGATATTCGATTTTCTCTTCCTTAATGGCATCTGAGGGTGGTTTGTTGATAGTATTAATGAGATTTAATAAAGAATAAAAAGTTAAAAAATTAAAAAAATAAAAAATCGAAAAGAATTGTTTTTTTTAAAAAAATTAATAATAAAATAAAGAAAAATAAAATAAAATAAAAATTTTAAAAAAAGGAAATTATCCCCCCCTCTTTTTTTCCTCTCCTCTCCTCTCCCCTCTTTCTTGAGAAAATCTTGTGGTGAACTGTGAATTATAACAAACAATGCTTGTGATGGAGGGCCTGAATTGGGGAAAAGTAATAAAGGGGCAAAAAAAAAAAAAAAGAAAAAAAAAGAGCGTATGGACCCACAAAAAGCAAATAAGGAAAAAATTTGGGTCAAGAATAAAATGATTTGCTTTTAGGTGTTGGTTGTCTAAGAGTTATGATGAGAGGAATAAGAGGAAAATGGAAAAATGAGGGGACAAATTAAAAAATTACTATTGTATTTAGTGGAACAAGAACTAGATAATATGGAGAGCCAGGGATGGGAGCAGTGCTAGTGAGTTAAAAAGGTGAAGTAAAAAACCCCCAAAATGCCACAAACATAAGTTTGAGTCCCAGATAAGATAATTTGTTTGTTATTGAGGTTTGAATGAGAGGAGATGTAAAGGAGAAAGGAAGAAACTAATATAGAGGGAGAAAAGAAAGAGAGAGAGAGAGAAAAAAAGAGGGAACCACTAAAAGATGAAAAAAGAAAGGAGAGAGAGATAGAGAGAGTTAAGGGTTTTGGAGTGCAACCCTCATAGAGAGAAAGGAAGAGAAGAGAAAAGATAATGGGAGATGTAACACTTATGGGTAGTGTAGTTCAAGGAGAGGAGAGAGTAAGACCGGCAGAGAGTTAATCGGCCAAATTGGAGGAGGAAAAAAAGTATCAAGAATGAAGATAAGAGAAACAAACGAACAAATATAATAAAATGGGATAGGGTATAAAGTCTGCAGATTATTCTTGATTTTGAGAGGTTATCTTCTTGCTTTTTCTTTTCTCTCCCTCTTCCTGGTTGGTGACTGTGCCCTGGGTTCTGCCCCTTTGGCATGCTCAGGTAGAGGTTTGCAGTTGATAAGTCTCTATGGCAATGTCATGTATTGTGCTTTAGTCTCGTTGGCAGTCGAGACTCATTAGCATTTATAGGCTCCGACAGTGAGAGAGTCCGTGTTCCTGGAGCCTTTCTCCTAGTCTTTCCTTTCTCAATTAGTAGCCTGATAATCCAGCTATGGGGTTGCTGCTGCCTCTGCCTGGATAGTAAGAGGCTCAAAGAGCTGGCAACTCCCCACTCTATTTCCACTCAGCACAGGGCTCTGGGTAAGGCTCAGTCAGTCAGAGCTGCTAGCATAATCAGGCGGGCTTTCCACCCACTCAAAGACCTCTGGCTCTGCCACTCTGTCTGGTAACACAGGTGGGCGCCCACTTCCGGGCACTTGGAGGAAACTCTCACTCACTGTCTGCGACCAGGATATCTGGCCAGCAGTCTCACGCTCTGAGTGAAACTCCCAACCGCAGGGAAAAGTTGCAGCGTTGGAATTGAGTCTCGCTCTGTCCCCGTGCGTGGCTTTTGCAAGGCGCTGTGGCGGCCTGAGATTCCGCTTTGGTCCACACAAAGGCCCCTGACTCTGCCCCTCTGTGTGATAACATGGGTGCGCACTGCCGAGGCACTCGGAGAAATCTCTCGCTCACTATCTGTTTGTGCAGACCAGGATATAGGCTGGCCACGTTTCCCTCTGAGTGCAACCCCCACCAGCACGGAAAATTTCCACTGTTGGAATTAATTCTCGCTCTTTTCCGTGCGCAGCTTTCCCAGAGTGCTGGGGCTGCCCAGAGATTCTGCTTTTGGCCCACAGAAAGGCCTCTGACTCTGCCTCTCTGTGGGGTAACACGGGCACCCACTCCCGGGGCTTAGGAAGAAATCTCTCACCCACTAACTGCGTGTGCGCCAACCAGGAGATCAGGTAAAATGTCTTCCCCACTTGTCTTTCTTTGTTTGGGTTTGGCACGAGTGTTAGCTTGTATTGCCCGGGTTGCCACAGGATCAGTTTTTCCTTGGCTTGAATCTTTGTGCCACAGCCTGGTTCAGCCGTTTGTGCTGTGGCCTGGATCTATTCACCCCTTTGCCCGCCTCAGTTTCTATATTCACAGTTACCAGAGAAAGCCACCCTGTTTAGGTTAGTGAGGAAGGCAGAGCATTTCTTACTCCCTATTTCCTTCGGGGTTTGGTTATATATTTAGCCAATTTTTCACTCAACCATACCTTTGGGTGTATTGTGAAGCATCTGGAGGCTTCAAGTATAGGTTTTTCTGTTTCTGGTTGAAGATCTTGTTGAGTTTTGGGGGAGATTTATCGGTATCACTTCCTACCCCACCATTACTCTGATGTCATCTCTGTATCCTTCGGTTTTGATAGAGAAGTATTCTCTATTAAACAGCATTCTCCATTCACATTGCACCTGCTACTCATGTACCAAACATCTTTGTTTGTCTGTTGAGAGTGGTTGATAGGGCACTGCCCAGTGACAGTAGAATCCAGCATCTCCACACCCAGCTCCAGAGTCAGTCCCAGGACTGGGGCTCCCTGCCTCTTTTCTATGTCCACACTGCATTTCCCAAACATCAAGATACCATTCCCTTTATACGGTTTATACCATATAAACCATTTTCATTATCTTACTGAACACTTTTGGACACTAAATCCCAATGAGATGTTTCAATTTTCTCATCTACAGTTCCTGTATTCATCACTGACACGCACTCACAGACTCTTGCCATAGTCCCCAGTCTATGCTCCAGCAAGGGCTAAGGCACAGAGCATCTGTCCCCACCAGCACTCAGCTTCTATATTACACTGTGCGAACTCAATCTTACTGGTTCTCATGTAGCACAGCATATTAATATCACTTGAAAAGCAGATTTTCTTGCCTTCTGTTTACAAAACTACATAGAAGTTGTTCCCAGTCAGGCAAAACTTCTATCCCCTTAATACAACCAGTTAAGACAAATGTAATTTCTTCACACAATGTCTGTTTCTAACACACTAATCAGCTACCAACCATTACCTTAATCCTATCAACTCTTATGTTCCCTTCTGAAGCCTCTAGTTGGACATAACAGGTTCTGTTTTTACAATTCAAGGGAACCTGACATTCTGACTGAGGAGTTACCTCTGTTTCAGTCATATGATTGGTTCTGTTGGTAACCAGCCCCCATTGTTAGGTACTTTCCAGAATTCTTCTCCATAACATACCAAGAGACACCATTCTTTAAGGCTCAGAACACTAAGTGTTCTGGGAGCTATGAGACAGAAGTGTGTGTGAAAATCAAATATTTATAACAAATATATTTTGGTGACCTGAATAACCAAAATTGTATTTCTTATAAATCACAGTATCACACTGATAATAAAAGGAACTTCTTCCCTAAGTCACATTGCTCAGATTTGTTTGCTTAGGAGAAATTTTACCCACCAAATTTGAACAGAAACCTGCACAAGTGTAGGTAGGACACATTTCTAAGGACAGTTAAGGCCTCCTCTGAAACCTGTCTACTGAAAACAAAATGAGGGAGAGAAAAGAACAGATGCACAGTAAGAAAAATGGACAAAGTCTTTTTAGGTCTTTGCCTGAGAAGCTGAAAAGGGACAAACGAATAAAGAGAAGCTACTCAGCGAAAGGACAGAGCTTGGGAGAACTGAAGAGGGATAGTTAGGACAGGTCCTCAGCCCATTACCTCAACAATCTGTATTAGACCTGCTCTTCCAAGTGAAGAATTGCCAATCCCAGACAACTGGAAAGTTAGCGCACTGATTTCAGGTACAGTTTGAGCAGGTTCAAATCATGTGAATAGGACCAATTTTCTTTCATCTTTCTTCCTTTTTCAGCCTTGGTTCTATCTTCAAATAGGTTTTTACCTTGAGATTGCATAATTTCCAGCCTACATCCTTTCAAGTTTAGTTGAAAAGAGTGTTTAATTAAATGCACAAGCCAGTGTCCCAGAACTGAGTCTCATTAATTCTAACTGGCCTGACCTGGATCATATGTCTATCTCTAATTCAACCACTTTGGCAAGGAGAATAAGATGTGTTCTTTGGCCTATGCCTAGGCCCCCTGCTCCATTTTTTAAATCAAGTATGGGGCCAACTTCTTTTGAGACACATGGACTGGGAGTGGGTAGAAAGACAGATTCCAAAATGGACTATCAGAGTACATATTTCATAACAAGGGGCAGAGATGCTAATGGAAGAAACAACTAGCACATTGTTTATTTTTTACTAAGCTTACATGTGGCTATATCCTAGTTGGCCAAGTGTATGCTTTGATTCTGGATTTTCAGAATCCCTCAAGTCATCAGAAGTGTTATCAATTTGGGAAACAAATTAAAACCTGGCTTCAGTATATAAATATACATAAGACATAGATACAGGTAACAGGTTAGCAAGTCCCAGAGGGAAATGGGAGATAGAGGTAGGGGGAGGAGGCAAAGGGGGAGAAATAAGAATGAAAAAGACTCTGCATGGGGGTGTTGGAGGGATGATGTAGAGAATTGAGAATGTTGTTATATTGAGTGGGATACTTGAAACCATGTCAGCACAATAAATTAAAAAAAATTTTAAGAGAGTCTGAGAAAAAAAGATTTTTAAAAATCACTAACATACACATTCCTTAATGTATTAAATAAAACATATATGAACAGAAAGACATCTCATATTCATGGATTAGAAAACTTAATATTCTTAAAATGGCAATATTACCTTAAATGATCTACAGAGTTAATGTACTTTCTATCAAAATTGCAACATTTTTGTGTAAATAGAAAAATCTATCCTTAATTTCATATGGAATTTCAAGGGACCCCTGAATAGCCAAAACAATCTTAAAATTACAAAAACAAAGGTGGAAGACCCACACTTGTTTTAAGAACTTACTGCAAAGCTGCAATAATTAAAACAGAGTGGTACTAGCATGAGAACAGACATAGAAAGATGGAGTCAGCAGAGAACCCAAACATAGACTGTTGTCTACATCAGCAGCTGGTTCATCAAGGTGCAAAGACCATTATTAGTGAGTCAATTTGTTTTTTAAATAATGCTGAGAAAACTGAATAACCACATTTAAAAAGATAAAATAAATTAGACCTTTACCTTATATCACATACAAAAATTAACTCAAAATAGATAAACGAGAATGTTAGAACTAAATCTAAAAGAAATCAGAGAAAATTATTTCTGACATTCATCAATGTTTTGAATACAACACCAAAGTATAGGTAACAAAAACTGGATATTGATAAAATATTTGAAATAACTTTCAAAATATGGTAAATGGGACACAATTTTATCCTCTAAATGTGCTGCTAGTAAATGATACTATCTGATACTCTCTGAATGTGCTACTAGCAACTTGCAGATAAGTGTAGTATATTTTTAGGTTTGGATTTCTTTGTCCTTACACAGAACAGGAGATTGTTTATGGCAATAATACTGCATTAAATAATATTTCTATTAAAGTGACAGTTCTAGTAAAAATACAAAAAACAAAAAACCTGACTCCAATTTATATTCATATATAATCTTCTAAATCATTATTGTAGAAAAAAATTCCAAGTTAAATTAACCTCACTAATCCTGAGTTTCTCATTTATAATATAATAAGACCATCCTCATTAAATTCTTAGGAGAACTTGGACAATATATGGAAATTGCTCAGCTCAATAACCAACTACTGAACCCCAAACAAAGATAGTTGTGAGAACAACAAAAATCATAATGGTAAGAGCAACGTTTAGAGCTGCATTACTGCCCATGGAGCTCAGTTGTTAACCTGCTTCCCTATTTCACAATGCTCAGCACTCTTAATGAGGCAGGGGACAGCCTAAAGATAGTGCAGCAGTCAACCCAATTCATGGGTTCTACCTTGCTTTGATCTACAACCTCATTTCTATGGGGCTGAGATTAATTCCAATCACCTTACCCTTTCCATAACAGACCTTATAGATGTTAAATAAAGCAAAGAAAACATTTCTGCCACACAATTCAAGATTTCAACTACTATAGTTCTACCTTTTTAAGTCCTAACTTCATTACTGTAAAAGGAAAAATGCCAAAGCCAGCTAGGAAATGGGCCAAATTCCAAAAATCCCTGTTTATTTAAAATGAGCGCATTTTGCCTCTGATGCACACGTTCTGCATCTACAATTCTGGCATCCTCTACAAAATCCATTTTCCTGGACAACAGACACATTCGGTTTATCGCCGCCTCTTGGTGAGACCTAATGAAGCTGGTCCATCAATACTGATAGGCAGATTCTCTCATAGTCTCCCAGCACCTTCCCATGGTTCAGGAAAATGGAGCCGCCTCCTTCAATATGGAAAGCAGTCATTTCTGTTTCTCATTAGAACATGTTGCCTGAACTCCAGGCTCACAGTGACCCTGGGAAGGACTTGCTCAAACCATCAGACAGAAGGCAGTATTGCTCTACACATTTAATTTCTCTGTATTTCTGATGCTTTCTCTATGTTCTTTCTTTGCTCTTCAGTATCACCTGCAATCACCAGAAGGCCTCCTGGCAGTGCCCGTGACTGGGCTCGTCCTCATCCAATTTTATTCTAACCTAGTTGGTTATAGTCACTCCTATCCACCTGCAAGCATCCTTTTACATCAGAGGAGGAACTCAGTTCTATCATTTCAGTCATAATCTGAAATATTTCTTTGTAAAGTATTATCTAAAAAAAATGAACATGTATTTTAAATTACACACACATATATTTTCATGTCAAGTTCTTTGAAAAACATTTTCTCCAAAATCTTTACAGTATTTACCTCTGAGTATAAAAAACTTTCAATAATATTTAATTTCATATTTCTGGTTTTCTAGATTTTTTAAGTCTTTACATGAGAATGTAACATTTCATAATAAAAATGTACTTTCACTTTAAAAAGTCAATTCTATTTTAACATGACATATGCCTCAAAGGTCTTTCTAGCAGTTCCTAAACTTGGTTTGTGTGTCAGACTTAGCAGAGGAGCCCTTTAAAAAATGCAGATTGCGGCCTAGCGTGTGGAGGACCCGGGTTTGATTCCTGGCCAGGGCACACAGGAGAAGCGCCTATTTGCTTCTCCACCCCTCCGCCGCACTTTCCTCTCTGTCTCTCTCTTCCCCTCCCGCAGCCAAGGCTCCATTGGAGCAGAGATGGCCCGGGCACTGGGGATGGCTCTGTGGCCTCTGCCTCAGGCGCTAGAGTGGCTCTGGTTGCAATATGGTGACGCCCAGGATGGGCAGAGCATTGCCCCCTGGTGGGCAGAGCATCGCCCCTGGTGGGCGTGCTGGGTGGATCCCAGTCGGGTGCATGCGGGAGTCTGTCTGACTGTCTCTCCCCATTTCCAGCTTCAGAAAAATGAAAAAATGAAAAAAAATGCAGATTGTGCCCTGGTGGGAGAGCTCAGTCAGTTGGAGGGTTGTCTTGAAGCTCAGAGGTTGCTGGTTCAATCCCTGGTCAGGGCACATACAGGAACAGATCAATATTCCTGTCTCTCTCACCCTTCCTCTCTCACTAAAATAAACATTTAAAAAATTAAAATAAAAATGTAGATGGCATCCTGGGTTTCACCTCTGACCTAATGCATTAGCCTCACCACAGCTGCATCTAAAAATCTGAATTTTTTAAAGCTTCCCACGTGGCTCTGCTGGAGCTGAGTGGCATTGCCCTTGGCCTAGCATTCAGGAGCCAGTGACTTAGAAAGCACATGGAGGCTTAGACCCCCACTCCCAGTGTGGCAAGACTCTCCCTCCCTCTTCTGATGTGCAGGCTCTAACTAACAAAGATGAACAACAACGTTTCTACACTTAGCTGCTGCCCATACTTTTCATAAATGTCGACCTTTGGTCAGGTCCCTCTGCTTTATTTTGTGAAGAGTCACTGAAGTCATTTAGAAAGGATGGTTGGAATCTGCAGTGGAAGACTCTGCACCTCATCATCCCAGCTGAAGGCAGCAGCCTGGTCTGCAGAGGAGGCCTTGGGCCACTTAGTCCCTGCAGGGAAATGGATTGGTCCTTGTTCCAGGTGACTCAGGAGCAGAGGCAGTGAGGAGACCAGCAGGGTGGAGCCATCTGGGTGAGAAGGCTGAGCCTCACAGCCTTTTCAGGTGCTCTCCTGCGATGCCTCCCATGAGACATTCTGAGTGTGTGCTTTCTTAGTATAAAAAAGTTTCCATTAACCAATATTTAAAAATCTGATTTCCCATCACCATCTTCAAGTAGGCAGATGGGTCACCAGTGGAGCACTCAAATTAACAGTAATTGCATAGAGTTATTTTAGGAAATGTTAGAGGACAAGGTGAATTGCATATTCCAACAAATGTAGACTCAGAAGAAAACTAAGTTTTATGATCTCTTAATAGTCAGCATTCAATACACTTTTTGTTCATCATTGCACTCAGCAGATTTACGTGCTTCACAGGCAAAAGTCCAAGTCAAAAAAAACAAAATCAGACTTAATGGAAACTCATGTGTTGATATAACTTAACCCAGAAAACCTTCTTTCCCAGTAACTTGAAGAATCCTTGCATTAGATATTCACTTTGTTAAACCCAGCTACATTGGGATTATAAGAATATAAATAGCTAATATTTTTTTTCTAACATAGATGAAACAACCTCTAGAAAAAAAAGTAAATGGTCTTTCAGACAGCACCCTACTGGGTTCATGAAGCCAGAACAACAGCATTTTCTTCATGTATTATCAGGAAAATAAACTTTCTCAGGTTAAATCTTGTTAACCAGACTGCACTAACACTCCATCCTTCAACAACAGCTTGTCTCCCTGGAAGACATCTGCTTTTATGATATTTACAAATGTTCCATTGAGAATCAAATCCTGATTATCAACCCTGTCTTCCTTTCTCCCACCTAAATTTTACCTTTCTGCTTTCAAAAAAACAAAGATGCATTTTTGTTCTCTCTGGATTTTATATCTTCACTTCAGCCTTAGAAGTCAGTATTCTTTTACAGAACTTCTGATTAAAATATTTTCTGGTGGCCTTGGCTGGTGGGCTCAGCGGTAGAGTGTCAGCCTGGCATGCGGGGGACCTGGGTTTGATTCCCAGCCAGGACACATAGGGGAGGCACCCATTTGCTTCTCCACCCCCCCTTCCTTTCTGTCTCTCTCTTCCCCTCCCGAAGCCAAGACTCCATTGGAGCAAAGATGGCCCGGGCACTGGAGATGGCTCCTTCGCCTCTGCCACAGGCACTAGAGTGGCTCTGGTCATGGCAAAGCGATGCCCCAGAGGGGCATAGCATCACCCCTGGTGGGTATGCCAGGTAGATCCCGGTCTGGCATATGCGGGAGTCTGTCTGACTGTCTCTCCCCATTTCCAGCTTCAGAAAAATACAAAAAAAAAAAGAAAGAAAAAAATACCATTTGCTGGGCCTGACCAAGTGGTGAGGCAGTGAATAGAATATCCACCTGGAATGCTGAGGACTCAGGTTCAAAACCCCAAGGTCGCCGGGTTGAGCACACGATCATAGACATGACTCCATGGTCACTGGCTTGAACCCAAAAGGTCACTGGCTTGAGAATAAGGTTGTTAGCATGAGCAAGGGGTCACTCTGTCTGCTGTAGCCCCTGGTCAAGGCACATATGAGAAAGCAATCAATGAACAACTAAGGTGCTGCAACCATGAGTTGATGCTTCTCATCTCTCTCCCTTACTGTCTGTCTGTCCCTGCCTGTACCTCTGTCTCTCTCTTGCTTAAAAAAAAAGCACTTGCTGAAACGGAAGGTAAACTCAAGTCCTGGAAGATCAAACAAGTCTCACTCTCTGTCAGAGGACCACCACCTCACTACTTCCAGAGCTCAAGGAGAGGGATGGTGGCAAGGTCACATAACCGACATATGACTCCCTTCCTCTCTCCACACCAGTAGCTTCCTTACCAGCACATCCCTGCTTGTGCCATCCTCATGGAGCTTAGAGACAGGACCTGCTTCCATAAATGGAGTTTGTTAAGCACCACAGTGAGAACACAGGAAGAGTCATCT
Organism: Saccopteryx bilineata; assembly: GCF_036850765.1. Lineage (NCBI taxonomy): Eukaryota > Metazoa > Chordata > Mammalia > Chiroptera > Emballonuridae > Saccopteryx > Saccopteryx bilineata. Next base: position 10,209 of record NW_027095510.1, on the reverse strand, counting down.
TAGCCACCTTCAGACCAGTGCTATAGCTGCACAACTTCTGCAGTCACACAGGACTCCCTGTGCTATGAGGGCCCCAAGCTCAGATTCATGCTCTGTTGTCACCATCGTGAAATTCTTTTTAAAAAGAAGGCCCTGCATTCACATTGCTCTGCACTCTGAAAGTTCTACAGCTTGGCCACACTTGCCATCTGGGGTCCTTCTCCCTCTCACGCTCAGTCTGGCATCTCAAAGTCCTCTTTCTCTGAAGCAGGCTTCAATACCTCAGCATGCTTCCCTTTTCTCTCCACTGCCACCACTGTGTTCTCTATTCCTTGGGATTGTCACCCTCCTAAACTGGCTGCAAAACAATGCTTTATTCATTATTTCTCCACTTTTTCAAAAATACCAGTGATATGATTTTTAATAATCTACATAAGCACTAAGGAAAAATAGAACAAACTTGGTGATGTTATAAAATTACTAATAAGGCAAATGGCAGACCACTTACACTGCAGCCCACCTGTTATTTCTAGGGGTTGGGAATAATAAACCCACTCCCATCAGGCCTGAACAGGGAAGCGGAAAAGAATGAAAACTCCTTGAGTGATTGGCCTCTTTGCAGCTCATCAAACTAGGTGACATCTAGCTTTCCAGGACCCTAGCTCCCAAGGAAGGGAACCCTTGAAGCATTTCCCAGAGAGCAAGGCTCCATGAAGTCTCAGGAGCAAGCAAGTTAGAAGACAGGACCCTCTGCTCTGTGAGAGCTGAGGTGCCCCTACAAGAGACATCCTCTTATTAGACCTATTCCAAAGAGAAATCTGGTGCTTAAAGAGGTGAATCTTTGCAAAGGTCACACAGCTGATAAATGGAGAACAAATACAATCAACTGACTCTGGAAACATTTCTCTTGACCTCTATATGCTGCACCACCTTGCACAAGTCCAGGCTTCAATTTCAGTTCTTCTTGGCTTTCCCACTGTTCCCCCAAAACAATCTTTAACTGCTGTGTCAACAAGTGGGTACAGGAGAAACAAGGGCCCTACCTACTTCCCTTCCCACAGGTGGTTTCCATTCCCAAATGTGAACGTGCATTTTGGGGGAGAGGTGGAGGCGGAGCTACTTCTAATCACCTGGGCAGAAAGCCTGGGGACAGGGTTGGGGGGACAGGTCTGCCCCATGGTATGGGGGAACTGGTAAAGGTACACTCTTTCAACTTTCCAGGGGAGCTTTTTCTAGGGGCTTAATAAGAACAGGGGTGTGAGGTCACATTGGAGGAGAAGCTGGACAAAAGGACTGGAGACCATGCAGCAATGATTACCAAGAAAAGATCGAAGCAATTTTCACCAACTGCCATAAACTGAAAACCATGACGGAAGACTTACTGCTGCATAAACTACTTAAACTACCTTTCCCAAGAAAATTATGACTTAAAACGTAAGCAAAGAGCCTGACCTGTGGTGGCACAGTGGATAGAGCGTCGACCTGGAGTTCTGAGGTTGCTGATTCAAAGCCCTGGTTTCCCTGGTCAAGGCACATATGGAAGTTCATGTTTCCTGCCCCTCCTCTTTTTCTCTCTCTCTCTCCTCTCTAAAGTGAATAAATAAAATCTTAAAAAAAAAGTAAGCAAAGATTATTCTTCAAGTCTTCTGAAGTTAGACTGCTCTCGCCTTGATGCAGTATTGACATAATGCAATACTGATCCACGTGAGCCTCTGGGATTTAGTCATGTTACACAGAACAAGTCACTTCACTGTGTCTACTCCTTAGGAGGTAACTAGAAATCTCAGTGTTAGGGTTCATGCTTTTCCTGAGTTCTACCACTAACCATGACTCCTCTATATACCAAATACTTTTGATAGTCCAAAAATAAATAAATAAGCAAGAGAATAGAAATTAAGAATTTTAAAAAAGAATTTCAAGGAAAAAAATGCCAGCAAAACATAATCAACTACATGGAGAGCAGAAAATAAACCATATGTACAATGGCTAGATATGTTCCTTCAAAAGTATTAAAAAATAAGGTTTGACTAAAGGGACTCAGTGGGGAGTGGGTCTCCCTAATAGGTATCTGGATTGCAGATGAACATTTTAGACCCCAGAGGATTCTGGGAACATGTATATATATTCAGAGATAATTAGTCTTTATTCAGCAGCACATTAGGCCAATTTTTTATCTTAGCAAAGTCTTGGGTTTAGTCCACTAAATTATATTTACTCTAGGGAGGCTTCCTGATGTACAAAGCAGAGTAATAAAATAGCGATACTAGCATCACATTGGGAAAACAACTCAGGGGGGAAAAATGCTTAAGTGCAGAAGTAAAAATCTTGATGTCAGAATAAATTCCAAGCTGCTAAAATAATAACATTGTTAACAAAAATGGGTTTTTTATACCCTTTAAAAGGAAGCCTTTAAGTAAAAACTGTGTCCAGGAGTAAAAGGAAAGGTACATTTCTGTTTCTCCAACTGTAACATCAGCCACACTAATGAAACCTGATTCTCACAAAGGCAGGGAAACTCCCAAAACTTACTGGTATCTTTCCTAAGAGCAATGCTAATAATATTTTGGCATGGGAAGTTCAGGATCCTAAAAAGCAAACAATATGAGTGCCATCTTTTTTTTAATTTTCATTTTTATTGTATGCAAATTTTACTTCAATTAAAAGAATCATTAACTATTTAAAGTATACAATTCAGTGGCATTTAGAACATTCACAAAGTTGTGCAATCACCACTTCTGCTAGTGCCAAGATATTTACAACACTTGAAAAGCAAACCCTATACCCATGAAGTAGTTTTTCCCCATTTCTCCCTCCAAGCCCCTAGAAACCACTAGTTTGCCTCTAAACATTTATCTAATCGCCAAGTTTCATACTAATAGAATCATACAACATCTAAAGTGGCTGTTAGTAGCAGGCATCCTCCAGGAGTGTCAGTCTGCCTGAAACACGCCTTTGATACCGGTTCAAAAACCTGGGACCCAGGACTATCACCCGGTATAAGACCTTTGGAAAATCAATGACCGGGTACAGACTATACACCCCACAGTGCCAAACCCCTATACCCTGTTGAGCTCATTGCCCCCTAAGCATACATATTATTCAGTATTGGACTTGAAGGATGCTTTCTTCTGCATCCCACTAGCCCCCAGAAGCCAAGACATATTTGCTTTTGAATGGAATGATCCAGAAAATGAATTAGTGGGACAGCATACTTGGACCAGGCTTCCCCTAGGGTTCAAGAATTCTCCCACTATCTTTAATGAAGCTCTGAGCAAAGATTTGAAGGGGTTTTGAGCTGACCATCCATCAGTTGTACTGCTACAGTATGTGGATGACTTCCTCATCGCTGTAGCCGAAGTACAGCAATTCAGGACAGCCACCTTGGACCTACTCCTGGATCTCCAGCATATGGAATATCGAGTCTCTGCCAAGAAGGCCCAGATTGTCACCCAAACTGTAAGTTACTTGGGGTATAACTTACAAGGGGGACAAAGGACATTATCCAGCCAAAGGATTCAGACTGTGTTGCAGATCCCAGGACCCACTAACAAAAGGCAAGTGCGGGAATTTCGGGGTGCAGTAGGATATTGCAGACTCTGGATATTAGGATTTGCAGAGTTTACCAGGCCCCTCCATGAATTAACATGAGACAAAGAAGAACAGTTTATTTGGACAGACAAGGAAAGGAAGGCTTCCCGGGCACTGAAGGAAGCCTAGTAGCTGCCCCGGCATTGGCGCTACCAGATATGGCCAAACGTTTCCAGTTGTACATTGCTGAAAAGGGAGAGGTAGCCTTGGGAATCCTCAGCCAAGAGCTTGGGCCATGGAAGAGGCCTGTAGCATACCTATCCAGGAAGCTAGACCCCGTAGCGTCTGGCTGGCCAACCTGTTTGAGGGCATTTGCTGCTACCTCAATTCTAGTTAAGGAGGCCAACAAGCTGACATTGGGTCAGGACATCCAGGTTATTGGAGAGCACTACATAGAACAGGTGCTGCATACCCCACCAGATAGGTGACTCTCCAATGCACGACTGACGCAGTACCAAGCACAGTTATTGAATCCCCCGGCAGTCCATTTCCAGAAGATGGCAGCCTTAAATCTTGCCACCTTGCTACCGTTGCCAGACCCATCAGTGGTCCATGACTGCAGACAGATATTGGACACTGTCACAGGAGCCAGACCGGACCTTTGGGACCAGGCCTATGAGAAGGCAGACCTCACGCTGTTCACTGATGGAAGCAGTTATGTCCGAGATGGACAAAGATATGCAGGAGCAGCCGTAACTACCTAGGACAGTGTCTTATGGCAGAAGGCATTACAAAAAGGTATATCTGCGCAGCAAGCAGAGTTAATTGGACTTACACAGGCCCTCCAGATAGCTGAGGGCAAAGTGGCCAACATTTACACGGACAGCAGATACGCCTTTGCCACTGCTGACATTCACGGTGCCATTTACAAAGAAAGAGGCTTGCTAATGGCAGGGGGAAAGAAATTAAGAATAAGACTGAGATCTTAGCCCTGTTTGATGCCATTTGGCTTCCCTCTAAAGTAGCCATAATTCATTGCAATGACATCAAAAAGGGGACTCTCCAATTGTTCAAGGAAACCATTTTGCTGACATTGCTGCCAGAGAAGCTGTGGAAGAAGGGACTGCAGAAATTCTTCTACTCTTACCTCAACCCTTGCTGCTTCCAGACCCTAAATATACTCCTGAAGAAGAGCAGGAAGGAAAGCAATTAGGGGGCAAAAGAAATAAGCAGGGGTGGATAGAACTTCCTGACACCAGACTCTACCTACCCCAAGGAATTATAAGAGAAATTGCAAAGGAAATCCACGCAAGTTCCCACTTAGGGCAAAATAAGATGGAACAACTAATTAAGAAGTACTATAGGGGACCTCAGATTAGGAATATAGTACAATCTATAGTTTCTAGATGTAAGGCTTGTGCTAAGGTCAGTGCTATAAACAAGAATCTTCCCCCTTTAGTTAGATATAGGGGAAAGTGCCCAGGAGAGTTATGGGAAATAGATTTCACAGAAATGACTCCAGGAAAGGCAGGATTTAAGTATCTATTGTGCTAATAGACAATTTTACAGGATAGACAGAAGCCTTTCTCACTAATGGTGAAACTGCTTCCATGGTTTGCAAGATCCTTCTAAGAGAGATCATCCCTAGATATGGAATTCCCATAGCCATAGGGTCTGATAATGGACCAGCCTTCATTTCTAAAATCTCTCAGGAGTTAGGTAAAAGGTTATGAATTAACTGGAAATTACATTGCATTTACAGGCCTCAGAGTTCTGGGCAAGTAGAAAGAATAAATAGGACCCTAAAAGAAACCTTAGTCAAGCTAAAGGAGGAGACCAGTGAGAACTGGTTAGAGTTACTCCCCTTTGCCTTGTTCCAGGTCAGAAGTACCCCATATGTCAACAAGTGGACTCCCCATTAGCTCATGTTTGGACAACCTACACCATTTGTTCCCCAGCTCACTAGAGAGGAAATAGAGGTATCTAATCATAATTTCCTCAAGTCTCTACAGGCATTACAGCAGATCTGAGAGGAAGTGTGAGAACTAAGGAGGGAAAGAGGAGCAGCCCAAGAAAGCAGCACCTGAGAACCTCCACCAGAGCCTGGACAATGGGTATGGATCCTTAATCATCGCAGGGGAAACCTCGAGCCAAGGTGACAAGGGCCATTCCAGGTATTGCTCAGCACACCTTCTGCTGTTAGAATTGCTGAGAAACCCTACTGGATCCACCTATCCCATGTGAAGCAGGCCCAGGAACCAGGAGAGAAAAATAGAACATGGCGAGTGTGACAGGACCCCGATCAGCCTCTCAAGGTCACCTTCTCCAAGGAATAAGGACTCTGATATTTTATTGGACCAATTATCCTAAACAAGGTTTTAGGTTTCATCAAAGAAAGAATACAAGTTGTTAAGCTCATGGTTCCTTCTCAGCTTTACATGCTCCTAGCAGGGGAAGAAAATGAGTCAAAGGTTTAACTCATTTCTAAGAAAAAGGGGAGAGTGTAGGGATCTGCCTTACCCTGAAGGTTGCCTAAGGAACAAAAAACTTAGAGCTGACCCAGCCCCCAAATCCTGTTTATGTAGATTTGTAACAGTTTTAACAGTTTTAAAACTTTTCCACTGCCTGCCCTATGTTACTATGCCATGTGACTTCTCCCCTTACCAATACCTAATCGCCAAGTCTGCTTTTGGAAACTGCTTGCTTGCTCAGCCTATATAAGACCTAGTTTGTAAGCGTTTGGGCATGGCTCTCATCTGTGACTTTTTCAGAGTGTAGTGTCCCTGAGACACCCGAGAGTCCGCCCCTGCACAGGTTAAATCTTGGCCAATAAATTTTCCATCTAAATTCCTGAAAGTCTCCGACATCTGTTTTGTACCCCGGTGGATGCTACAATGTACCCCAATGTCTTCATAAATGCTTTTATAAAAGAGAAATGCTAACAAATAACAAAGTGCATAATGTATGCAAATTTCTCCAACACAATTCTTAGATAATATGTGCCATAAATTTAAGTAACAGCACTCTACTCATTTAAGGCCTTATTTGAACTCTTGGGTAGTGATCAATTAATTTACTACCTAACTCAGAATTTTTTGTTTTTGTAACGGACCAGGAACATGCAATATTTTTCTAAACAAGTCTTATCATAATGTTTCCAATATTATTCTACTTCTTACTTTGAACCTCCATTGGAGAATTATTACATTACCACCATTTTATAGAGAAGGAAACAGAGGCATAAAACAAGTCAATGAAAACAAGCATTTAAGTATGTTTCTCTAGTAGTGGGCTTTAAAAAAATGAATTTAAAAAGCAAGCCCATGCCTTGTGAGAATTTGCCTTGTGTAAATGTGCCTTATGTGCATTTGCTTGTGGGAGGCCTCCGTGGACCTGGATTTGGAAGGGGACATTGAAGCCAGAAGCAGAAACATTAGAGCAGGGATTCTCAAACTTCTTGAAGTTGGGGCACATTTAAAATCCTACAAATAATTGTAGGTTCACTATATACAAATTTCTGAGAAATATGTTATAATAATTAAGTCAAATATTAAAGAAAAAATATAAAGTCTAAGTGTGCTTTTTATGGTAATTAAACAAAATAAATACAACAAAATTAAATTTATTCTGACATTAAAAAATATTTTTGTTACATTTTTTGAGATGCTTTTTAGAATTCATAAAAAAGAGGTGTTAAAAAATTTAAAAAAGTTGAAAAAGTTATATATATATATATATATATATAGAGAGAGAGAGAGAGAGAGATACATTCTTAGTAAGATTTAGTAAATTCGACAGGTCCAGGCCTGAATGTGTTAAGTTTTTTCATTCTTGTGTTTATGAAAAACATGAGCCTGATGTATCCTAGCAATTTCTTCAATGTTTGGGCATATATTTGAAAGGCAAACTCTCATTTCCTTGACAATACATTGAAGAATTCCTCTCTTTTTACTCTTAATTTTGTTGAGTGCAAAAAACCCCCACCATATATATCATCCTTTTTTTTCATATATATCATCTTAACTTTAAACCAAATAAAGAATAGAAGAAACTTGCCTCCAGTCTTTGCGGGGAACATCAGGGTAGTGTAAACAATCCAGCACCACAGTTTAACAGCCTTTTGCAACTTAATCAGGCAAGTGAGGTGGGGGGTTGGGCAGACTGTCAGCTTACAGCCAATTCCCCACACCTCTGTCCCCCAAAAATCTAAACTCCAAAAATCCTGTTGGTTTTTTGCTCCCAAACAAGTACATATTTCTCTGGAATACCATAGGTCGCACCTGGAAATCTTCTGGGCGCACACTTTGAAAACCACTCATTAGAGCTGGTCAGGAAGGCCCATCCTCTGTCCCCACCACCAAGCCCACTAACATAGGAAAATCTGGGGTGGGGCCTACCAGTCTGGGAGAAGCCTAGCAATCTTCTTTAACAAGCCCTCCAGGTGATGCTCTGACATTTGAGTACCTTTGCTTACTTCACAGAATATAGTAAAAAATCCATGATATCTCTGGTTTTATAATGTTTCTCATGCCTGAAGTAGTCCTGGGTTCTGTACAAACTCCCTTTGTTTGCCACACTTTATAATTTTTATAAGAAAAAAGTCATATTTTTGGTAAAAATAGTAATAATGAAGTAAGCACTACAGGACAAAGAGAAGTGTGATCCCCCCAACCCAGCCATAAGCACTTAAGACCTCTGCATACTACAATTCCAGGCTGTGTTTCACACAGAACACAATGTGAGTTACATAATATGGTGGTCTTGACCACTTTTTTCATGTTTGTGAATATCTCCCAAATATCCCCTAAATAGAATTGGTGTTTCTGTTACATATCATTTTACAACCTGCTTTCCTCACTGAAAATATAATCATGAATACTTCATGTCTTTACTATTTCTAACTAACCATGCTATTTTTAAGGCAGCATGATAGTTATTTTAGCAGATTTGACATAATTTAAGAAGTCCTATATTGTCTGATAATGTGTGTATTACAATTGGGAACTTTTATGAACACTACAACAAACAGCTTGCAGCTGTTTCTTTGTGCACAGATGTGGTTATTCCCTTGCAGTACAAGTGAAGCAGGAAAATTAGCAGTAAGGTTTGCTCCTTGTGGCACTGCAGCAAGCACTAAGCTCTAGATTTTGGAAACATCCTGAGTTTCCTAGTCATGCTTTTTTAACATGTTAGCCTTTATATACCTTTATTAATCACAGAAGGATCTAGCTCCATAAAGAAATAAGTTAAAAAAAAAACCGTGGATTTGACCACATGCTGCCATGTTTAAAGAAGATGGATGTCTTATGGCAGTTCTGTTTTTAATTTCTGGGGGACTTCCCACGCTGTTTCCATAGTTGCCATACCATTTTACATTCTCCCCAATGGGGCACTGCGTTCTCATTTCTCCACCTATTTACCCACAGTTGTTACCCAGCTATCCCATTCTGGCTCTATGTCCAAAAAATGGAAAGCAGAGTCTGGAAAAGTCATTTGCAAACCCATGTTCATACCAGCACTATTCACAACAGCCAAGAGGTGAAAGGAACTAAATGTCCATTGACAGGTAAATGGATAATCAAAATGTGGTCTAGACATAGAATCAATTATTCTGCCTTAAACAAGAAAGAGGAAAACCTGTCACATGGATGAACCTTGTTACATGGACAACATGCTAAGTGAAATAAGCCAGTCACATAAAGACAAATGCCGTATGATTCCAATTATCAGAGGTACACAAAGTAGTCAGTCATAGAAACAAAGCAAATGGTGGTTTCCAGAGGGAGAGAGAGAAGAGAAGTTGTTGTGAAAGGGATATAAGTTTCATTTTTGCAAGATGTAAAAGTTCTGGAAATTTGTTTTATAAAAATGGGAATATAAGGCCCTGGCCGGTTGGCTCAGCAGTAGAGCATTGGCCTGGCATGCGGGGGACCCGGGTTTGATTCCAGGCCAGGGCACATAGGAGAAGCGCCCATTTGCTTCTCCACCCCCCTCCTTCCTCTCTGTCTCTTCTCTTCCCCTCCCGCAGCCAAGGCTCCATTGGAGCAAAGGTGGCCCAGGCGCTGGGGATGGCACCTTGGCCTCTGCCCCAGGTGCTAGAGTGGCTCTGGTCATGGCAAAGTGATGCCCCAGAGGAGCAGAACATCGCTCCCTGGTGGGGAGAGCGGTCACGCCTGGTGGGCGTGCCGAGTGGATCCCGGTCGGGCGCATGTGGGAGTCTGTCTGACTGTCTCTCCCCGTTTCCAGCTTAAAGAAAAAAAATAAAAAAATGGGAATATATATTTAATACAATGGGAACTGTAGACTTAAAAATGATTAAGACAGTAAGTTTTCTGTTATGCATTTTTACCACAGTAAGAAAAAAGGGCAAAAAAGGGCTCTCCGTTTCACCTAATATTATCTACTAGGTCCTGATGTTCTGTGCTCAGACAGGAAACCTGTATCTAAAAGAGTCCAACCCACAGAATCAGGGAGTAGACAGTGAGTTAGCCCTGGGGCTTGTAGGAGGGGAAAGAGGAACAGTTTGTCAATGAAGGTATAAAATTTCAGTTATGTGAAGATGAGTAAGTTCTAGAGATCTGTCTATACGCCACAGGTGCCTACAGATTAACCAATACCATCCGGGACACCTGAAAATTTTGCTAAGTGCATAGGATCCCACAGTTAAGTGTTCTTAGGGCAAGAAAAAATAATAAGAGTCAC
>NW_027095509.1:44656-78001 GCF_036850765.1 Saccopteryx bilineata | reverse complement strand
AAAAGAAAAAGGAAGAAGTTAACCTCTCAAAATCAAGAAAAATCCACAGACTTTACAACTTGATCCACTAATTTTTTTGTTGTTGTTGTTCGTTTCTTCTATCTTATTGCCTTTATTTCCTCCACCTCGGTCCTTCTAATCTCTGCCCATCTTATGCTTCCCCTTTCTTGAACTACACTACCCATGAGTGTTGCATTTTATTTCTCTTATTCATCCTCACCCTCCTTTAAGGTTATACTCCAAAACACTTAACTCTCACTCTCTCCTCTTTTGTTTTTTTTTTTGTCTTGCTTTATTTTGTTTTTTTCTCTTCCTATTTTATTTCTTCCTTCGTTTTTCTCTTTTTCTTATTTTTTCCTTTCTATTCGTTTTTTCTTTTCTCATTTTACTTTCCTCCCATATAATCCTCAATCACGAACAAATTAGTTAATTTGGGACTCAAGGCTTTTTTTTGGCTTTATTTCTCTTTTTTGCTTTTGTTTTTATTTTTTTTTCTTGTTTGTTTATTTTTGTGGCATTTTGGGTCCTCCCAACCCAAGGTCTCCATTGTATTTAGTCTTCGCTCCACTTAATACAACAGATTTTTACTTATTATTTTTATTTTTTCTTCTGTATTATTCTTTTTTGGTCCTTTTTTCTGGTTCCCTCTTATCCCTCTCATTATATCTCTTAGTTGACCATCACTTACAAGCAAATCATCTTATGCTTGTCTAAGATTTTCTTCCTTTTTTTTTTTTTTTTTGCATTTAGTAGGTCCCTACTCCCTTTTTTTTGCCCCTTGAACTCTTCACCCCAAATCAGGCCCTCCATTATAGGCACGATATTTCCCTGAGGAGGGGAGAGGAGGGAAAGAGAAGAGAGAAAAAAGGGGGAAATAATAAATTATTACTGTTTTTTTTTGGTGAAATGTTTTACCTTTTTTTTATTTTTTATTTTTTTACTTTTTACTCTTTATTAATTCTAATTAGTGCTATCAACAAGACCACCCTCAGATGCCGATAAGAAAGAGGAAATCGAATATTATGGATACAAAAGAAAGAGAGGTAACACAAATAGATGTGGAAAAATCTATGGAGAAAAGACTTAACATATTGGAAGCCTTGGAGCTAAATGACAGAGAATTTAAAATAGAAATCTTAAAAATACTCAGAGATATACAAGAAAACACAGAAAGGCAATATAGGGAGATCAGAAAACAACTCAATGAACACAAAGAATATATTACCAAGGAAATTGAAACTATAAAAACAAATCAAACAGAAATGAAAAACTCAATTCACGAGCTGAAAAACGAGGTAACAAGCTTAGCTAACAGAACAGCCCAGATTGAAGATAGGATTAGTGAAATAGAAGACAAACAACTTGAGGCACAACAGAGAGAAGAAGAAAGAGACTCAAAAATAATAAAAAATGAGAAAGCCCTACAGGAATTGTCTGACTCCATCAGAAAGAATAACATAAGAATAATAGGTATATCAGAGGGAGAAGAGAAAGAAAATGGAATGGAGAATATACTCAAACAAATAATAGACGAGAACTTCCCAAGCCTGTGGAAGGAACTAAAGCCTCAAATTCAAGAAGCAAACAGAACACCAAGTTTTCTTAACCCCAACAAACCCACTCCAAGGCACATCATAATAAAGATGACACAAACCAATGACAAAGAAAAAATTCTCAAGGCAGCCAGGGAAAAGAAGAGTACAACATATAAAGGAAGGCCTATTAGATTATCATCAGATTTCTCAGCAGAAACTCTACAAGCTAGAAGAGAGTGGACCCCAATATTTAAAGCCCTGAAAGAGAGGAACTTTCAGCCAAGAATACTATACCCATCAAAGCTATCCTTCAAGTATGAAGGAGATATAAAAACATTCACAAATACAGAAAAGATGAGAGAATTTATCAACAGAAAGTCCCCACTCCAGGAAATACTAAAGGGGGTTTTCCAACCAGATTCAAAGAACAAAAGAAAACAACACCACAAGTAACAGCTCCACCAAGAACACAATAAAACCAAACTTAAACTGTGACAACAAAGGAAAAAAAGTGGAGAGGGGATGAAGATTAACAGTAGCAAAGGACGATGAAGTGCAGAAATACTTATAAGATAGGGTACTACAATGAATATGGTAGGTACCCTTTTCATTACTTAATGGTAACCACCCTTGAAAAAAACACCACAAAAACACTTGACTTAAAAAAGGTAGCAACAGAGGAAAGAAGTATGGAACACAAACAAACAAAAACAAATGATAGAAAAACAAAAGAGAAGAATCAAACTAGATACAAAACTAACAGAAAGCAATTTATAAAATGGCGGTAGGGAACCCACAAGTGTCAATAATTACACTAAATGTAAATGGATTAAACTTACCAATAAAAAGACACAGAGTAGCAGAATGGATTAAAAAAGAAAATCCAACTATATGCTGCCTACAAGAAACACATCTAAGCAACAAGGATAAAAACAAATTCAAAGTGAAAGGCTGGAAAACAATACTCCAAGCAAACAACACCCAAAAAAAGGCAGGTGTAGCAATTCTCATATCTAATAATGCTGACTACAAGACAGAAAAAGTACTCAGAGACAAAAATGGTCATTTCATAATGATTAAGGGGAAGTTGAATCAAGAAGACATAACAATCCTTAATATATATGCACCAAACCAAGGAGCACCAAAATATATAAGACAGCTACTTATTGACCTTAAAACAAAAACTAACAAAAATACAATCATATTTGGAGACCTCAATACACCGCTGACGGCTCTAGATCGGTCATCCAAACAGAGAATCAACAAAGACATAGTGGCCTTAAACAAAATTCTAGAACACCTGGATATGATAGACATCTACAGGACACTTCATCCCAAAGTGACAGAGTATACATTTTTCTCTAGTGTACATGGAACATTCTCAAGAATTGACCATATGTTGGGCCACAAAGACAATATCAGCAAATTTAGAAAAATTGAAATTGTACCAAGCATATTTTCTGATCATAAAGCCTTGAAACTAGAATTCAACTGCAAAAAAGAGGGGGAAAAACCCACAAAAATGTGGAAACTAAACAACATACTTCTAAAAAATGAATGGGTCAAAAAAGAAATAAGCGCAGAGATCAAAAGATATATACAGACAAATGAAAATGAAAATACGACATATCAGAATCTCTGGGATGCAGCAAAAGCAGTAATAAGAGGAAAGCTCATATCACTTCAGGCCTATATGAACAAACAAGAAAGAGCTGAAGTAAACCACTTAACTTCACACCTTAAGGAACTAGAAAAAGAAGAACAAAGACAACCCAAAACCAGCCGAAGAAAGGAGATGATAAAAATCAGAGCAGAAATAAATGAAATAGAGAACAGAAAAACTATAGAAAAAATCAATAAAACAAGGAGCTGGTTCTTTGAAAAGATCAACAAAATTGACAAACCCTTGGCAAGACTCACCAAGGAAAAAAGGCACAGGACTCAAATAAATAAAATCCAAAATGAAAGAGGAGAGATCACCACAGACATCATAGATATACAAAGAATTATTGTAGAATACTATGAAAAATTATATGCCACCAAATACAACAATCTAGAAGAAATGGATAAATTCCTAGAACAATACAACCTTCCTAGACTGAGTCATGAAGAAGCAGAAAGCCTAAACAGACCAATCAGCAGGGAGGAAATAGAAAAAACTATTAAAAATCTCCCCAAAAATAAAAGTCCAGGCCCAGACGGTTATACTAGTGAATTCTATCAAACATTCAAAGAAGACTTGGTTCCTATTCTACTCAAAGTCTTCCAAAAAATTGAAGAAGAAGCAATACTTCCAAACACATTCTATGAGGCCAACATAACCCTCATACCAAAACCTGGCAAGGATGGCACAAAGAAAGAAAACTACAGACCAATATCTCTAATGAATACAGATGCTAAAATACTAAACAAAATACTGGCAAACCGAATACAACAACATATTAAAAAAATAATACATCATGATCAAGTGGGATTCATCCCAGAATCTCAAGGATGGTTCAACATAAGCAAAACGGTTAACGTAATACACCATATCAACAAAACAAAGAACAAAAACCACATGATCTTATCAATAGATGCAGAAAAGGCTTTTGATAAAATACAACACAATTTTATGTTTAAAACTCTCAACAAAATGGGTATAGAAGGAAAATATCTCAACATGATAAAGGCCATATATGATAAACCATCAGCCAACATCCTATTAAACGGCATAAAACTGAGGACTTTCTACCTTAAATCAGGAACAAGACAGGGTTGTCCACTCTCTCCACTCTTATTAACGTGGTGCTAGAAGTTCTGGCCAGAGCAATCAGACAAGACAAAGAAATAAAAGGCATCCATATCGGAAAAGAAGAAGTAAAGGTATCACTTTTTGATGATGATATGATCCTATACATCGAAAACCCGAAGGACTCCACAAAAAGATTATTAGAAACAATAAACCAATACAGTAAGGTCGCAGGATACAAAATTAACATACAAAAGTCCATAGCCTTTCTATATGCCAACAATGAAATATTAGAAAACGAACTCAAAAAAATAATCCCCTTCACGATTGCAACAAAAAAAATAAAATACCTAGGAATAAACATAACAAAGAACGTAAAGGACCTATATAATGAAAATTACAAAGCATTGTTAAGGGAAATCGAAAAAGATACAATGAGATGGAAAAATATTCCTTGTTCTTGGATAGGAAGAATAAATATAATCAAAATGGCCATATTACCCAAAGCAATATACAAATTTAATGCAATTCCCATCAAAATCCCTATGAGATTTTTTAAAGAAATGGAACAAAAAATCATCAGATTTATATGGAACTATAAAAACCCCTGAATAGCCAAAACAATCCTAAGGAAAAAGAATGAACCTGAGGGCATTACAATACCTGACTTTAAACTATATTATAGGGCCACGATAATCAAAACAGCATGGTATTTGCAAAAAAATAGACACTCAGACCAATGGAACAGAATAGAAAGCCCAGAAATAAAACCACATATATATGGTCAAATAATCTTTGATAAAGGGGCCAACAACACACAATGGAGAAAAGAAAGCCTCTTCAACAAGTGGTGTTGGGAAAACTGGAAAGCCACATGCAAAAGAATGAAACTCGACTACAGCCTATCCCCGTGTACTAAAATTAATTCAAAATGGATCAAAGACCTAAATATAAGACCTGAAACAATAAAGTACATAGAAGAAGATATAGGTACTAAAATCATGGACCTGGGTTTTAAAGAACATTTTATGAACTTGACTCCAATGGCAAGAGAAGTGAAGGCAAAGATAAATGAATGGGACTACATCAGAATTAAAAGTTTTTGTTCAGCAAGAGAAACTGATATCAAAATAAACAGACAGCCAACTATATGGGAACTGATATTTTCAAACGACAGCTCAGATAAGGGCCTAATATCCAAAATTTACAAAGAACTCATAAAACTCAACAACAAACAAACAAACAATCCAATAAAAAAATGGGAAGAGGACATGAACAGACACTTCTCCCAGGAAGAGATACAAATGGCCACCAGATATATGAAAAGATGCTCAGCTTCATTAGTTATTAGAGAAATGCAAATCAAAACTACAATGAGATACCACCTCACTCCTGTTAGATTAGCTATTATCAACAAGACGGGTAATAGCAAATGTTGGAGAGGCTGTCGAGAAAAAGGAACCCTCATTCACTGTTGGTGGGACTGTAAAGTAGTACAACCATTATGGAGGAAAGTATGGTGGTTCCTCAAAAAACTGCAAATAGAACTACCTTATGACCCAGCAATCCCTCTACTGGGTATATACCCCAAAACCTCAGAAACATTGATACGTGAAGACACATGTAGCCCCATGTTCATTGCAGCACTGTTCACAGTGGCCAAGACATGGAAACAACCAAAAAGCCCTTCAATAGAAGACTGGATAAAGAAGTTGTGGCACATATACACTATGGAATACTACTCAGCCGTAAGAAATGATGACATCAGATCATTTACAGCAAAATGGTGGTGTCTTGATAACATTATAAGGAGTGAAATAAGCAAATCAGAAAAAAACAAGAACTACATGATTCCATACATTGGTGGAACATAAAAATGAGACTAAGAGACATGGACAAGAGTGTGGTGGTTACCAAGGGTGGGGGGGGAGGGAGGACATGGGAGGGAGGGAGGGAGAGAGTTAGGGGGAGGGGGATGGGCACAGAGAACTAGATAGAGGGTGACGGAGGACAATCTGACTTTGGGCGAGGGGTTTGCAACATAATTTGATGACAAAATAACCTAGACATGTTTTCTTTGAATATATGTACCCTGATTTCTTAATGTCATCCCATTTTCATTAATAAAAATTTATTTAAAAAAAAAAAAAAGAACTAGCATCTGGAAAAACCAACTTGGGACTAAACTAAGAGGACTCTTCAGCAAAGGAACACTGAAGAAACCACACCAAGACTGGTAGGAAAAGCGAAAACACGGAGAGGGCTGCCCAGCTTCCCAGAGCGAACAGCAGCAGGGAGAGACTCGCGTGGTGGGAAGTGAGTTTAGCAGAGGGGTAAAGGCCCTGAGCCCCAGGAACAAAGCCCCAGCATGTAGCCTCAGAGCCCAGAAGAAGCATAAGGACTGTATTTAGCTGGAAAGAAGTCAGGATACTTTTTGTGAGAAAGAGTCTGATTTCTCAGACCCAGGATCCTTCTTAAAGGGACCGCACAAAACTCTCTCACAATCACTCATCTGGGGCTCCTGGGGACAGGGAGAGAGAATAGGACAAGAGTAACAGTTAGAGAGTGTAATATAGAAGGCACAGGGTGAAACATTTTGGGAGATAGTCACCCTAACCACTGGGACGAGTCACTCCCCAAAGCTGAAGTGAATATTTCCCCTGGAAACAGCAATACCAGCAAAGGGAAGCATGAGAGCAGCCAAACAAGGTCCACTGTGGCACTCAGAGCAAAGTCGCATACAAGGAGGGAGCTTTTGGATCTACAGTAGTGAGTCTTAGGGTCCGAGCTGCAACACTCCCACCCACTTGGCTGAGTGCTTGCCGGAGGGCGGGCAGCAGTGGGAGACAAAAGCATGGTTCTGCTGGCAGGGGTGGAAGCCAGCTGGCCACCACTGGTATAAGGTGAAGCTCAATCTTGCCTGTCTGGGGAGAAGGGGGCATGCAAAAGCAATCAAGCTCAGCTGCTGGCAGCCTGTAATCCAGCCTGTGGAAGAAGGGTGGGAACCCTGGAAAGGGTGGAGACCAGCCCCTGAGCAAGGGCGCAGTAGCACAGCCTTGCCCTGCCCATGCAACACAGGCTTGCAGTCTGACTTGGTAACCTGCTCCTCCCATGTGCGTGGAGCCAAAAGCCCAGAAGAGGCCGAGTTATGCTACTGAGCTGAGCTTGGGCATGCAGTCCTGCCCAGCAGTAGAGCCAAGGCTAGCAGCCGTCCCTTGAACAGGCTCCTCCAGCAAAGGCAGGGCAAAAGCCCGGAAACAGGCAGAGACCCACAGCTGAGCCAAGGTGCTCCCAAGTGCCCTCAGGACCGACCATAATGTCACACACAGGGGCAGGGCAATGGCCAAGGCCACCAATGCTTGTACACCCAAGTGTGTGATAACAGCCACTCTCACGAAGAGAAAATGCGAAGGCAGAGAAATACAACACAAATAAACCAAGAGAAATCCCCAGAAAAGGACCTAAGTGAATCAGATATAACCAAATTACCAGATGCAGAATTTAAAATAACGATAGTTAGGATGCTCAAAGATATTAGAACAACTATAGATGGCCATTACAAAAACCTAAATAAAGAGATAACAAATATAAAAAGGACATTGAAATAATAAAAAAGAACCAGTCAGAAATGACAAATACAATATCTGAAATAAAGAATACAATGGAAGGAATTAAAAGCAGGATGGATGAAGCAGAGAATCAAATCAGTGATTTAGAGGACACAATAAATAAAGGCACAGAAGCAGAGCAGAAAAAAGAAAAGAGACTCAAAAAGTCTGAGGAAACTCTAAGAGAGCTCTGTGACAACATGAAGAGAAATAACATCCGCATCATAGGAGTTCCTGAAGAAGAATAGAAAAAACAAGGGATAGAGACTTTGTTCAAACATATTATAGCGGAAAATTTCCCCCAATTAAGGCAGGAAAACATTTCACATGTTCAGGAAGCACAGAGAACTCCATTAAGGAGAAACTCAAAGAAACCAACACCAAGACACGTCATATTTAAAATACCAAAGCTAAATGATAAAGAGAAAATATTAAAAGCTTCTAGAGAAAAAAAGACTATCACCTAAAAGGAGCCCCCATAATAATGACTTCTGACTTCTCAACAGAAACACTTGAGACCAGAAGGGAATGGCAAGAAATATTCAAAGCAATGCAGAACAAGAACCTACAACCAAGACTACTTTATCCAGCAAGGTTATCATATAAAATTGAAGAAGAAATAAAAAGCTTTACGGACAAAAAAACAAACAAACAAAACAAAACTCAAGGAATTCACTGCAACAAAACCAAGGCTGCAAGAAACACTAAGGGACCTCTTGTAAACAGATCAAAGAAAAAAAAAAGAATATAGCAAAAGAGGAAAACAGTTTTAAAGAAAAAAATGGCAATGAACAATTACATATCAGTAATAACGTTAAATGTTAATGGATTAAATGATCTGATCAAGAGACATAGGTTAGCTGCGTGGATAAGAAATCAGGACCCATACATATGCTGTCTACAGGAGACACACCTTAAATCAAAAGATGCACACAGAGGAAAAAAGATGGCAGTGGAGTAGGCGGATGCACAGACGCCCAGCTCCCACCACCAAACTGGAATACAAATCAATTTAGGAAAAATCATCATAAAAAACGAACTCTGAACTGCAAGAACAGCTCTCCAAAACCAAGGAGCAAAGAAGAAACCACAACAATCCTGGAAAGGAGTGCCTGAACCTCCTCTGCTTACTGGGATGAAGGGGGGGATTAGGCTGAGAGCCCTGAGAGGATCTCAGAGGGAAAAGAGCAGAAACTACTGCTTACAGCCACTTGCTTGGCTACCAGGGAGCGAGGTGCATTGAAAAGACAAGCTTATCTCCCATGTGGAAAGGACAGAGAGAGGGGCTAAAAAATGCAGGAAACGAACTAAAAAAGCTGACTATCTGTGCTGGAGGTGGCCATAGCTCGGGGAGGGACTGAACCTTTCACAAAACAGATTTGAAGTGCTTCTGGATCAGAGAACTCCGGGCATTTATCCAAGTCCAATCAGCACAACAAGACAGAGCAGAAAACAAGAAGTGGGGAGGAGGGGCAGTAACTCAGGTCTC
The DNA here is from genome assembly GCF_036850765.1 of Saccopteryx bilineata. NCBI lineage: Eukaryota > Metazoa > Chordata > Mammalia > Chiroptera > Emballonuridae > Saccopteryx > Saccopteryx bilineata. The sequence goes on along the minus strand of NW_027095509.1, from coordinate 68,638 downwards.
CATGGAGATCTGAGATACACCTCCCCCTACTGAAGCTGAGAAAACACCCTGCCCCCAGTGAGATTAGATGGCTAAAGAGACCTTTAGAGTATCAGGTTACACCCATCATATTCCTGGATACAGTTTCAAGGAAGCCCCCTGCTGAGATAAGTAAACAAGACTATCACCTGTTAAGAAAACAAACAAATCAAGACTTCAAAGCTGCCCAAATCCGAAACTGGATTACAGATAACAGCCCATACCAACCCAAAAAGACCTAGAAATAACAACTGAAAACGGGAGGCAGACAACACCAAGCCTAGACTCAACCATCTCTACAAATAAAACACCAAAAAACAGATAATGAGAAGACAAAGGAGTGCAATCCAAATGAAACCACAAGAGACACCTTCGAGAGATGAACTGAGTGATATGGAAAAAATTAAACTTCCAGATGCAGAGTTCAAAATAATGATTGTAAGGATGCATAGGGATCTTAGAACAACAATGGATGGTCATTATGAAAACCTAAATAAAGAAATAGCAAGTATAAAAAAGAATGAGTCGGAGATGACAAAGACAATATCAGAAATAAAGACCACAATGGAAGGAATTAAAAACAAGATAGAGCAAAGGATCGAATCAGCGAGTTAGAGGAGAACTGGAATGAAGGCATGAAAAGCAGAGAAGAAAAGAGAAAAGAGACTCAAAAAGTCAGAGGAAACTCTTAGAGAGCTCTGTGACAGCATGAAGAGAAATAACATCCACATCATAAGGGTTCCTGAAGAAGAAGAAAAAGAACAAGGGATAGAGACTTTGTTCAATCATATTATAGCTGAAAACTTCCCTAAATTAATGCAAGAGAAACTCTCACAAATCCAAGAAGCACAGAGGACTCCACTAAAGAGAAACCCAAAGAAACCTACACCAAGACACATCATAATTAAAATACCAAGCCTAAGCGATAAAGAGAAAATATAAAAGCTGCAAGAGAAAAAAAAGTTATCACCTACAAAGGAGCCCCCATAAGGATGACATCCGACTTCTCAACAGAAACACTTGAGGCCAGAAGGGAATGGCAAGATATATTAAAAGTAATGCAGAACAAGCACCTACAACCAAGACTACTTTATCCAGCAAGGCTATCATTTAAAATTGAAGGAGAAATAAAAAGCTTTACAGACAAAAAAAAACTAAAGGATTTTACTACAACCAAACCAAGGCTGCAAGAAATGCTAAGGGACCTTTTGTAAACAGATCAAAGGAAAAAAAGAATATAGCAAAAAAGAAAAACAGTTTTAAAGAAAAAAAATGTCAATAAACAATTACATATCAGTAATAACCTTAAATGTTAATGGATTAAATGATCCGATCAAGAGACATAGGGTAGCTGCATGGATAAGAAAACAGGACCCATACATATGCTGTCTACAAGAGACACACCTTAAATCAAAAGATGCACACAGACTGAAGATAAAAGGATGGAAAAAAATATTTCATGCAAATGGAAATGAAAAAAAAGCTGGGGTAGCAATACTTATATCAGACAAAATGGACTTTAGAACAAAGACCATAGTCAGAGATAAAGAAGGTCACTACATAATGATAAAGGGAGCAATACAAAAGGAAGATATAACCATTATAAATATCTACGCACCTAATATAGGAGCACCTAAATATATAAAGCAGACTTTGATAGACTTAAAGGGCAAGATCAACAGCAATACTATAATAGTAGGAGATTTCAATACCCCATTAACATCATTAGATAGGTCCTCAAGAAAGAAAATTAACAAAGAAACAGCAGACTTAAAGGACATATTAGATCAACTCGATTTAATAGATATCTTCAGAACCTTTCCCCCTAAAACAGCAGAATATACATTCTTTTCAAGCGCTCATGGGACATTCTCTAGAATAGACCACATGTTAGGGCACAAAAGCGGGCTCAAAAATTTAAGAAGATTGAAATCATATTGAACACTTTCTCTGATCACAATGGCATTAAACTAGAAATCAACCACAATAGAAAAATTGAAAAACATTCAAACACTTGGAAACTAAATAGCACGTTATTAAACAATGAATGGGTTAACATTGAGATCAAAGAAGAAATTAAAAAATTCCTAGAAACAAACGATAATGAGCATACATCAACTCAAAATTTATGGGACACAGCAAAAGCAGTCCTGAGAGGGAAGTTTATAGCATTACAGGCATACCTCAAGAAGCTAGAAAAAGCTCAAATTAACAACTTAACCCTGCATCTAAAAGAACTAGAAAAAGAACAGCAAGTAAAGCCCAGAGCTAGTAGAAGTAAGGAAATAATAAAGATCAGAGCAGAAATAAGTGACATAGAGGCTAAAGAATCAATACAGAGAATCAATGAAACCAGGAGCTGGTTCTTTGAAAAGGTAAACAAGATCGATGAACCTTTAACAAGACTCACCAAGAAAAAAAGAGAGAGGACTCAAATAAATAAAATTAGAAACGAGAGTGGAGAAATAACAACTGACACAACAGAAATACAAAATATTGTAAGAAAATACTATGAAGAACTGTACGCCAAAAAACTAGACAACCTAGATGAAATGGACAAATTCCTTGAATCATATAATCTTCCAAAAATCAATCTGGAAGAATCAGAAAACCTAAACAGACCAATTACAACAAATGAGATTGAAACAGCTATCAAAAAACTCCCAAAAAAGAAAAGTCCTGGGCCTGATGGCTTCACAAGTGAATTCTACCAAATATTCAAAGAAGAACTAACTCCTATCCTTCTCAAGCTATTTCAAAAAATTCAAGAGGAAGGAAGACTTCCAAACTCCTTTTATGAGGCGAGCATAATTCTGATTCCAAAACCAGGCAAAGACAACACAAAAAAAGAAAATTATAGGACAATATCCCTGATGAACTTAGATGCAAAAATCCTCAATAAAATATTAGCAAACCGGATCCAGCAATATATGGAAAAAATCATACACCATGATCAAGTAGGATTTATTCTTGGGAGGCAAGGCTGGTACAATATTCGCAAATCAATCAATGTGATTCATCACATAAACAAAAGAAAGGAGAAAAACCACGTGATAATTTCAATAGATGCAGAAAAAGCATTTGATAAAGTCCAGCACCCATTCATGATCAAAACTCTCAGCAAAGTGGGAATACAGGGAACATACCTCAACATGATAAAGGCCATCTATGACAAACCCACAGCCAACATCATACTCAATGGGCAAAAATTAAAAGCTATCCCCTTAAGATCAGGAACAAGGCAGGGTTGCCCCCTTTCACCACTCTTATTCAACATAGTTCTGGAAGTCCTCGCCACAGCAATCAGACAAGAAAAAGAAATAAAGGGCAGAGTGTCGCCCCTGGAGGGCGTGCTGGGTGGATTCCGGTCGGGCGCATGCGGAAGTCTGTCTGACTGTCTCTCCCTGTTTCCAACTTCAGAAAAATACAAAAAAAAAAAGAAATAAAAGGCATCCAAATTGGAAAACAAGAAGTAAAACTATCATTATTTGCAGATGACATGATATTGTTTATAAAAAACCCTAAAATCTCAGTCAAAAAACTACTAGACCTGATAAATGAATTCGGCAAGGTGGCAGGATATAAAATCAATAGTCAGAAATCAGGGGCATTTTTATACACTAATAATGAACTGTCAGAAAGAGAAATCAAGGAATCAATCACCTTTACCATTGCAACCAAAAAAATAAAGTGCCTAGGAATAAGTCTAACCAAGGAGATTAAAGACTTGTACTTGGAAAGTTATAAAACATTGATAAAAGAAATCAGGGAAGATACGAATAAGTGGAGGCATATACCTTGCTCGTGGTTAGGAAGAATAAACATCATTAAAATGTCTATATTACCCAAAGCAATTTATAAATTCAATGCAATACCGATTAAAATACCAATGACTTACTTCAAAGATACAGAACTCATATTCCAAAAATTTATATGGAACCAAAAGAGAACACGAATAACATCAGCAATCTTGAAAAGGAATAATAAAGCGGGAGATATCACACTTCCAGATATCAAGTTATATTATAAGGCCATTGTACTCAAAACAGCATGGTACTGGCTTAAGAACAGGCACATAGATCAATGGAACAGAACAGAAAACCCAGAAATAAACCCACAGCTCTATGGACAACTGATATTTGAGAAAGGAGGTAAGGAAATACATTGGAGTAAAGAAAGCCTATTCAACAAATGGTGTTGGGAAAATTGGACAGCTACCTGCAAAAAAATGAAACTAGACCACCAACTTACACCACTCTCAAAAATAAACTCAAAATGGATAAAAGACTTGAATGTAAGCCATGAAACCATAAGCATTTTAGAAGAAAACATAGGCAGTAAGCTCTCTGACATCTCTCGCAGCAATATATTTGCTGATTTGTCTCCACAGGCAAGTGAAATAAAGACAGAATAAACAAATGGGACTTTATCAAACTAAAAAGCTTCTGCACAGCTAAAGACAATAAGAACAGAATTAAAACACAAACTACAGCCTGACCTGTGGTGGCGAGTGGATAAAGTGTCGACCTGGAAATGCTGAGGTTGCCGGTTTGAAACCCTGGGCTTGCCTGGTCAAGGCACTTATGGGAGTTGATGCTTCCAGCTCCTCCCCTTCCTCTCTCTTTCTCTCTCTCTCTCTCTCTCTCTCTCTCTAAAAATGAATAAATAGAAATAAAAAAAAAGACAAGCTACACAATGGGAGAATATATTTGACATTGCGTCTGATAAGGGGTTAATAACCAAAATTTATAAAGAACTTGTAAAACTTAATACCAGGAAGAAAAACAATCCAATCCAAAAATGGGCAAAAGAAATGAATAAACACTTCTCCAAAGAGGACACACAGATGGCCAATAGGCATATGAAAAAATTTTCAACTTCACTAATCATTAGAGAAATGCAAATTAAAACCACAATGAGATATCACCTCACACCAGTCAGAATGGCGCTCAGCAATAAAACAACACAGAATAAGTGCTGGCGAGGATGTGGAAAAAAGGGAACCCTCTTGCACTGCTGGTGGGAATGCAGACTGGTGCAGCCACTGTGGAAAACAGTATGGAGATTCCTCAAGAAAATAAAAATTGAACTGCCTTTTGACCCAGCTATACCACTGTTAGGAATATACCCCAAGAACACCATAGCACTGTTTGAAAAGAAGAAATGCACCCCCATGTTTATGGCAGCATTGTTCACAATAGCAAAGATCTGGAAACGACCCAAGTGTCCATCAGAGGACGAGTGGATTAAAAAGCTTTGGTATATATATATTATGGAATACTACTCAGCCATAAGAAAGATGACATAATATCTTTTACAACAACATGGATGGGCCTTGATAACATTATACTGAGCGAAAGAAATAAATCAGAAAAAACTAAGAACTATAGGACTCCATACATAGGTGGGACATAAAGATGAGACTCAAAGACATGGACAACAGTGTTGGGGTTACAGAGTAGGGGAGGAGAGGGAGGGGGTTGGTGGAGGGGAGAGGCACAAAGATAATGGCTTTTCAACATTTGCCATATTCCCCTTTTAAAGTATAGACAGACAGCAAATATTTACTTATGGTGTTTCCACTATAAAGACTGCTGTTTGCCCTGGCTGGTTGGCTCAGCGGTAGAGCGTCGGCCTGGCGTGTGAAGGACATGGGTTCAATTCCCAGCCAGGGCACACAGGAGAAGTGCCCATTTGCTTCTCCACCCCCCCTCCTTCCTCTCTGTCTCTCTCTTCCCCTCCCGCAGCCAAGGCTCCATTGGAGCAAAGATGGCCTGTGTGCTGGGGATGGCTCCTTGGCCTCTGCCCCAGGTGCTAGAGTTGCTCTGGTCTCGGCAGAGTGACGCCCTGGAGGGGCAGAGAATCGCCTTCTGGTGGGCAGAGCACTGCCCCTGGTGCGCGTGCCGGGAACATGCGGAAGTCTGTCTGAATATCTCTCCCCATTTCCAGCTTCAGAAAAATACATAAAAAAAGAAAAGACTGCTGTTTTAGGGACAAATGCTGATGAACTATTTCAGCAGTTCCTCCTTCTTCAAAGACATATATGTCAACATAGAGCTCCATGTTTCATAGGACATACTCAAGCTCACTTCATGCTCCCTGGAGCTTTATAGCACAAGGGAATGCCATTTTTTTTCTTTTTTTTCTCTTTTCTTTTCCTTATTGTTGTATTTTTTCTTTTATTTATTTATTTTTTGTATTTTTCTGAAGATGGAAATGGGGAAGCAGTCAGACAGACTCCCACCTGTGCCTGACCGGGATCCACCTGGCATGCCTACCAGGGGGAAATGCTCTGCCAATCTGAGGTTTTGCTCTGTTGCAACCAGAGCCATTCTAGCAACTGAGGCAGAGGCCATGGCCCATCCTTAGTGCCCGGGGTGGCTTTGCTCTGGTGGAACCTTGGCTGCGGGAGGGGAAGAGAGAGACAGAGAGGAAGGTGAGAGCTGGGGTGGAAAAATAGATGGGCGTTTCTTCTGTGTGCTCAGACTGGGAATCAAACCCAGGAATCCTGCACACCAGGCCAAGGCTCTACCACTGAGCCAACCAGCTAGTGCCTAGGAATGCCCTTGTTGATCAAGCTACCCAAAGAAAATTATATAGAGCGACCATGACAGACCAAGCAAGTCAGTCTCATACTATTCATAACCAGAACGCTGCAGCCAGGTGTAAACAGTTTAAACTTTCTTGGGAAGTAGCACAGCAGATTGGGAAATCCTGTCCAAGGGTTCCTATACTGCCCTTCATTTAGAGTTAACACTCAAGGACCCCTACCAGGACAACTTTGGCAGAGGGATTACTCATATACCTTCATTTGGCAAACACTTGTATGTCCACACAACAGTGGATACATATTCTGGATCTATAGTAACCTCTGTAAGAACAGGAGAGGCTGCTAAGCATGTTATAGCTCATTGTCTGTATGCATTGTTCTATTATTGGATTTCCTAAAATGGCTAAACTGAAAATGCTCCTGCATATGGAGCAAAAGCATTCACTGTATTTTGTCATGCTTACAATCTTTAAAGTTAAGGTATTATTAAAGTGTACTCAGCAAAAATTTTAAGGTCAATTTAAAAAAAATTTTTAAAGGGGGTAGTCATATCCTGGAACTCCTATGGCTCTACCATATCATACTTTTTACTTAAAAAATTTACATTTCTTTTAAATACTGATGAACAGGAGACACCAAATCTTTTTCGCCTGGAAACTACAACCTTCTTTATTAGATTCAGCTAATATCACTGTTTTGTCTTTTTCCAAATAGCTTCAGATATATAAAAAAGATTTATATAGGCGGATGGGGATCCTCAAACCCCTCAGCGAGATCTTCTTAGCATGGATTTTAAGATACCTAGAGGCAGAAAAAGCCCAATAGAGATCACGGGAACTACCAGATTTTAGGATACATCCTTAAAGGCTCCAACGCCCCAAAGGGGTCTCATAGGATGCCATCTGGGTCCTGCTTCAATAGTGGAAAGGAAGCTCATTGAGCTAAAGCCTGCCAGGCTTACATGCCTCAGCTGGGAGGAAACAGGGACACTGGAAGTTAGGCTACCCCCTCGCTCCTCTAAGGGAAGGTTCAGTCTCTTCCAGCCCTGCTCCAGCCACCTATGACCTAACCTTACCCAGAAAGCTGGGGTTTGCCACTGAAGGCTGAAGGAGCCCAGGGCCGTTGGCCCCATCTACAACACTGTGGATGAGCCTAGGGTATTTCTTCCAAGAAGCAGGTAAACTGATCTCATTTGCACAAGGGCCACTTAACTATATTTTGCCTGAATAGTCAGGTTCTTTATTTTTCCCTCAAAGATCTCTGTTGTGGGTGTTGATAGTCCTATTTTCTGCTGCTTTGCTTAATATATAGTGTTTCATTTATCCCTCCTACCTCAATGCCCCACTCATATTTCAGGCTGGGACATACTCCTAATTTAGAGCTCTCTTTCCCCCTTTTTCCAACTTCTATTATGAATCTACCTTTGCCACCCAGCTTAGTGTATCCCAAGGTTCTCTTTACCATGCCACAGTCGCAGAGCTCCAGGGAAAAGCAACCTGATCTCATCTCTCCAGACAGAGGAGAACAGAAGCTCCATATCCACGCATGCTGCAAATGGCTTTTTCAGTCTACCTGAATCATTACCAGCTAGAAGCAGTGGTCATTGGGACTTGGACATGAGCTGCAAAGTATACAATGATGACAACTCCAGTGCCATGAGGACTTTTCCTGGAGGTGGACATTTCCTGGACTCCTGCTCCCTGTGACAGCTCCTAACAGACTGAACTGTGGTTGGGTTGCATTTTTCAGGGATTTCGCATGGTGATGGGGCCAACTTGGCCTTGGTGAACATGTTAAGGACACTACTCTTTTATGAATTCTTGCTGTATTGGCCAAGAGTTTGCTTAAAGGCTCTTCATCACTATAAAAAAAATAGAAGACTGGATAAAAAAGACGGGGTACATATACACCAAGGTATACTATTCAGGTAGAAGAAATGATGACATTGGATCACATACAGCAGAATGTGGAATCTTGATAACATTATGTGCACTGATATAAGTGAATCAGAAAAAAAAAGAACTGCAGGATTCCATACATTGGTGAGACATAAAAACGGGATTGGGGAGAGGGAAGAAAGAAGAGGGGGAAGAAGAGTGGTACAAAGAAAACTGGATAGCGGCTGACAGAGGATGATCTCTCTTTGGGTGATGAGTATGCACCAGAACAAAATAACAAGATAACCTGGAAATGTTTTCGTTGAATATATGTACATTGATTTACTGATGTCACCCCATTAAAATATAAAAAAAAAGAAAAAAATATTCACAGCTTGAGCAGGCGATGGTGCAATGGTTAGAGAATTTGACAGGAATGCGGAGGACCCAGGTTTGAGATCCTAAGGGCGCCAGCTGCAGCGTGGGCTCATGTGGTTTGAGCAAAGCTCACCAGGTTGAGCCCAAGGTCGCTGTCTCAAGCAAGCGGTCACTAGATCAGTTGTAGCCCCCTGGTCAAGGCACATATGGGACAGGAGTGAATGAAAACGAAAAGGGTCACAATAAAAAACTGATGATTGATCTATGACCTGGCACATAATAAAAACTCTCTCCATTTCTGTCTGTCTGTCCCTATCTATCCCTCTCTCTGACACTCTCCCTGTTTTTGTAAAAAAAAAGAAAAAGAAAAAAGAAATGTTCACAGAGACATTTGGAGGGTGTATACTATATTTCCCCATGTATAAGACTCATCGTTTTTGAAAAATGCCTGGTAGAAAACTGGTTGCACCTTATACAGTGGTTTTAGTACTTTTAACTTCCATTTCTCATTTATTCGCATTTGTTATCATTTTCTAAAACTTTGTGCCCCAAAATTAAGGTGCGTCTTATACTGGGAGGCTTCTTATACATGGGGAAATATGGTACTTTACAACCTTACCATTTATTTCCTCTTGGGGTGAGATTTGAAAAAACATAATTCATTCCTCTATGCAATTTAAGCTGCAAAAGCAACAACAAAAAAAGCCATTGTTATTTTTTCTTTTATTTATTTATTCGTGTTAGAGGCATGAAAAAGGGGGAAAAGACAGACAGATAGTCAGAAACATCAATCTGTTTCTGTATGTGCCATGACCCAGGAGCAAACTTATGACATTAACGTATGAGTGTGATGCTTTAAATACTGAGTTCTCTGGTGATAGCAAGCCATTCTCTTTGGAGAAAAAATTTACTAGAGAAAACCAGAGGTAATTAAAAAATAAAATGATAATCTAGTCTGCTGTGATGACAACACCAGAAGACTTTTCTTTGCTCTTGAAATTCAGGGGCATAAACACTATTTCAATTATTTAGCACAAAGTGACCCCCTTCATAACATGCACTTTATCTTGTGCCTTGACAGCAGTCCTGACTGAGAGAACTCCTAAATTTGGGACACCAGAATTTTTCTGAGGATTGGTCACCACATACAAGCTAGGATCTTTTGAACACAGAACACCTCCCAAGGTCTTTGTTTCATAACGTCTATATTTTCTCATTTTTATACATGAGAACACACATTGCTGAAAATCCGAGACTTATAACTCAACTCTGCCTACTCAGAAATGGATATACTGAACCTCACAACAAAAAATCATAACTGGGACCAAAGATATTGCACTACCAAATTCAGTGCTTGTTACAACTTATGATTATTTTATTTATGTATATTCTTTTCTTTCTGTCTACCCCATGACAGTGTAGTATTCATAAAGACAGAAAGTGAGTCTGTCTCATTCACTATAGGCAACCATTGTCGAGCACAGTGCCTGGCACATAATAGAAATACAATAAATGTTTCCTGAATGAATGAATAAATAGTCATTTGCATACATACACAGATATCCACAAATGAAAAACACTGTGGAAACAGAGAGAAATGCTCTTGTGCAATGCACATCTATGCACACAGATGTACACACACCCAATGTATCTGAGTATATATACATAGAGAAATATAATAGGTACATAATAGGTACAGAAAAATAATGGAAAAAATGTCCTAATATTAACAGTAGATGTATCTGTATAAAAATTTGTCATTGTTTTTTGACATCATTTTCACTTCCACTTCTGCAATAAGAATACATTTTTATAATAAAATAGCTGTTAAAATTCAACAAACCTGTCAAATCAAAGCACATTCGATTTTACAATAAACTAAGTAGATTTCAATAAAAGAAGTTCAAAAGACAGAAATGAAAAGAGTAGAATGGGAAGTCACTGAGTGCAGGGAAAGGATTTCCTAGCACAGTGCCTGGTATACGATGGGCACTTTCAAAGGCTTTATAAAAGCATGGCTGGAACAAAAGAAGTAAAAGAAGATGAACCGAGAGATTTTCAGAAAAGAAACTACTAAAGATATACAAAAACTTTACAGAAATGGCAAACTGGTATCAAAGTTTATAGACAATCCTCTCTACCAATCTTTTTCTTTGGACCTGTACTGAGGCGTGATTTTCAAGATGCACACGAGGTGGCAGCAGAGAAGCACATGTAACCGAGATCATTTTTGTATGTGCTATAAAGCAAGTTCCAGCAAACTTCAGAGGATTGAAATGATACCAAGTATATCTCTTGCTTTCACTACAGTTAACGTTGGAAGAAGTAGCAAGCAGTAACTAGAAGTGCCTTATATTTACAAGTTATAAAAGTTTCTTTTAGATAGACTTGGATTCAACATTGATAGATAACGCAAAATACCGAACTGCTGTATTTTTCCAGGTGAACTGCTCTGAGCTGTTTTTTCCAAGGTGCACACGAGGAGGCAGCAGAGAAGCGCACTTGGAAAATATTTACCACAGATAATTCTGTATGTCCTTTCAAGCAAGTTTCAACTACCTCTAACCTTAGAAATGATATGAAGCATTTTTCTTGTTGTCATTACACTTAGTATAGTAAACAGTAATAGAAATTAACTAAAAATCCCTTTTTTTTTAGTTTATATTTTTAGTATTTTTTTTAGTTTACATTTTTAGTATTTTATTTTATTTTATTTTAGTTTAGTTTATATTTTTAGTATTTTATTTTATTTATTTATTTTTTTAATGGGGTGACATCAATAAATCAGGATACATATATTCAAAGATAACAAGACCAGGGTATGTTGTCGTTCAATTATGATGCATACCCGTCACCCAGTCAGATTGTCCTCTGTCACCTTCTATCTTGTTTTCTTTGTGCCCCTCTCCCTCCCCCTTTCCCTCTCCCATTCCCCCCTACCCCCCGTAACCACCATACTCTTATCAATGTCTCTTAGTTTCACTTTTATATCCCACCTATATATGGAATAATGCAGTTCCTGGTTTTTTCTGATTTACTTATTTCGCTTCGTATCATGTTATCTAGATCCCACCATTTTGCTGTAAATGTTCCGATGTCATCATTTCTTATGGCTGAGTAGTATTCCATAGTGTATATGTGCCACATCTTCTTTATCCAGTCATCTATTGACGGGCTTTTTGGTTGTTTCCATGTCCTGGCCACTGTGAACAATGCTGCAATAAACATGGGGCTGCATATGTCTTTACGTATCAATGTTTCTGAGTTTTTGGGGTATATACCCAGTAGAGGGATTGCTGGGTCATAAGGTAGTTCTATTTTCAGTTTTTTTAGGAACCACCATACTTTCTTCCATAATGGTTGTACTACTTTACATTCCCACCAACAGTGTATGAGGGTTCATTTTTCTCCACAGCCTCTCCAACATTTGCTATTACCTGTCTTGCTAATAATAGCTAATCGAACAGGTGTGAGGTGGTATCTCATTGCTGTTTTGATTTGCATTTCTCTAATAGCTAAAGAAGATGAGCATCTTTTCATATATCTGTTGGCCATTTGTATTTCTTCCTGGGAGAAGTGTCTGTTCATATCCTCTTCCCATTTTTTTATGGGATTATTTGTTTGTTTGTTGTTGAGTTTTATGAGTTCTTTGTATATTTTGGATATTAGGCCCTTATCTGAGCTGTTGTTTGAAAATATCATTTCCCATTTAGTTGGCTTTCTGTTTATTTTGTTATCAGTTTCTCTTGCTGAGCAAAAACTTCTTAGTCTGATGTAGTCCCATTCATTAATTTTTGCCTTCACTTCTCTTGCCATTGGAGTCAAATTCATAAAATGCTCTTTAAAACCCAGGTCCATGAGTTGAGTACCTTTGTCTTCTTCTATGTACTTAATTGTTTCAGGTCTTATGTTTAGATCTTTGATCCATTTTGAGTTAATTTTAGTACAGGGGGACAAACTGTAGTCCAGTTTCATTCTTTTGCATGTGGCTTTCCAGTTTTCCCAGCATCATTTATTGAAGAGGCTTTCTTTTCTCCATTGTGTGTTGTTGGCCCCTTTATAAAAAATTATTTGACTATATATATGTGGTTTTATTTCTGGACTTTCTATTCTGTTCCATTGGTTTGAGTGTCTATTTTTTTGCCAATATCATGCTGTTTTGATTGTCATGGCCCTATAATAGAGTTTGAAGTCAGGTATTGTAATGCCCCCAGCTTCATTCTTTTTCTTTAGGATTGCTTTGGCTATTCGGGGTTTTTTATACTTCCATATAAATCTGATGATTTTTTGCTCTCTTTCTTTAAAAAACGTCATTGGAAGTTTGCTGGGAATTGCATTGAATTTGTATATTGCTTTGGGTAATATAGCCATCTTGATTATATTTATTCTTCCTAGCCAAGAACAAGGTATATTCTTCCATCTCATTATATCTTTTTCAATTTCCCTTAACAATGGTTTATAGTTTTCATTATATAAGTCCTTTACATTCTTTGTTATGTTTATTCCTAAGTATTTTATTTTTTTTTGTTGCAATCGTGAAGGGGATTATTCTTTTGAGTTCCTTCTCAGTTGTTTCATTGTTGGCATATAGAAAAGCTATTGACTTCTGAATGTTAATTTTGTATCCTGCGACCTTACTGTATTGGCTTATTGTTTCTAGTAGTCTTTTTGTGGATTCTTTGGGGTTTTCGATGTATAGGATCATATCATCTGCAAAAAGTGATACCTTTACTTCTTCTTTTCCGATATGGATGCCTTTTATTTCTTTGTCTTGTCTGATTGCTCTGGCCAGAACCTCTAGTACCACATTAAATAAGAGTGGAGAGAGTAGACAACCCTGTCTTGTTCCTGATTTAAGGGGGAAAGCCTTCAGTTTAGTGCCATTTAATATGATGTTAGCTGATGGTTTATCATATATGGCCTTTATCATGTTGAGATATTTTCCTTCTATACCCATTTTGTTGAGAGTCTTAAACATAAAATTGTGTTGTATTTTATCGAAAGCCTTTTCTGCATCTATTGATAAGATCATGTGGTTTTTGTTCTTTGTTTTGTTGATATGGTGTATTACGTTAACCGTTTTACGTATGTTGAACCATCCTTGAGATTCTGGGATGAATCCCACTTGATCATGATGTATTATTTTTTTAATATGTTGTTGTATTCAATTTGCTAGTATTTTGTTTAGTATTTTAGCATCTGTATTCATTAGAGATATTGGTCTGTAGTTTTCTTTTTTTGTGCCATCCTTGCCTGGTTTTGGTGTGAGGGTTATGTTGGCCTCATAAAATGTGTTTGGAAGTATTGCTTCTTCTTCAATTTTTTGGAAGACTTTGAGTAGAATAGGATCCAAGTCTTCTTTGATTGTTTGATAAAATTCACTGGTATAGCCGTCAGGGCCTGGACTTTTATTTTTGGGGAGGTTTTTAATGGTTTTTTCTATTTCTTCTCTACTGATAGGTCTGTTTAGGCTTTCTGCTTCTTCTTGACTCAGTCTAGGAAGGTTGTATTGTTCTAGGAATTTATCCATTTCTTCTAGGTTGTTGAATTTAGTGGCATAAAGTTTTTCATAGTATTCTACAATAATTCTTTGTATATCTACGGTGTCCGTGGTGATTTCTCCTCTTTCATTTTGGATTTTGTTTATATGAGTTCTTTCTCTTTTTTCCTTGGTAAGTCTTGCCAAGGGTTTGTCAATTTTATTGATCTTTTCAAAGAACCAGCTCCTTTTTCTATTAATTTTTTCTATAGTTTTTCTGTTCTCTAATTCATTTATTTCTGCTCTGATTTTTATTATCTCCTTTCTTCGGCTGGTTTTGGGTTGTCTTTGTTCTTCTTTTTCTAGTTCCTTAAGGTGGGAAGTTAAGTGGTTCACTTGGGCTCTCTCTTGTTTGTTCATATATGCCTGAAGTGATATGAACTTCCCTCTTATCATTGCTTTTGCTGCATCCCATAGATTCTGATATGTCGTATTTTCATTTTCATTAGTCTGTATAAATCTTTTGATCTCTGCACTTATTTCTTCTTTGACCCATTCATTTTTTAAAAGTATGTTGTTTAGTTTCCACATTTTTGTGGGATTTTTTTCCTCTTTTTTGCAGTTGAATTCTAGTTTCAAGGCTTTATGATCAGAAAATATGCTTGGTACAACTTCAATTTTTCTGAATTTGCTGATGTTGTTTTTGTGGCCCAACATATGGTCAATTCTTGAGAATGATCCATGTACACTGGAGAAAAATGTATACTCAGTCACTTTGGGATGAAATGTCCTGTAGATGTCTATCATATCCAGGTGCTCTAGTGTTTTGTTTAAGGCCACTATGTCTTTGTTGATTCTCTGTTTGGATGACCGATCTAGAGCCGTCAGCGGTGTATTGAGGTCTCCAAGTATGATTGTATTTTTGTCAGTTTTTGTTTTAAGGTCAATAAGTAGCTGTCTTATATATTTTGGTGCTCCTTGGTTTGGTGCATATATATTAAGAATTGTTATGTCTTCTTGATTCAGTGTCCCCTTAGCCATTATGAAATGGCCATTTTTATCTCTGAGTACTTTTCCTGTCTTGTAGTCAGCATTATCCGATATGAGTATTGCTACACCTGCTTTTTTTTGGATGTTATTTGCTTGGAGTATTGTTTTCCAGCCTTTCACTTTGAATTTGTTTTTATCCTTGTTACTTAGATGAGTTTCCTGTAGGCAGCATATGGTTGGATTTTCTTTTTTAATCCATTCTGCTACTCTGTGCCTTTTTATTGGTGAGTTTAATCCGTTTACATTTAGTGTAATTATTGACACTTGTGAGTTCCCTATTGCCATTTTATATCTTGCTTTCTGTTAGTTTTGTGTCTTGTTTGATCCTTCTCTTTCGTTTTTCTATTTTTTGTTTTTATTTGGTTGTATTCCATACATCTTTCCTCTGTTGCTATCTTTTTTATCTCATGTGCTTCTGTGGTGGTTTTTTTCAATGGTGGTTACCTTTGAGTAATGAAAAGGGTCCCTACCCTGTTCATTGTAGCAAACTATTTTGTGAGTACTTTTGCACTCCATCGTCCTTTGCTACTGTTAATCTCCATCTTCTCCCCCTCTTTCTTTTTGTTGTTGTCACAGTTTAAATTTGGTTTTATTGTGTTCTTCTTGGAGCTTTTACTTGTGGCTCTGTTTTTTTTTTGTTCTTTGTATCTGATTGGAGAACCCCCTTTAGTAATTCCTGGAGTGGGGGTTTTCTGATGATAAATTCCCTCTTCTTTTCTGTATCTGTGAATGTATTTATTTCTCCTTCATATTTGAAGGATAGCTTTGATGGGTATAGTATTCGTGGCTGAAAGTTTCTCTATTTCAGGACTTTAAATATTGGGGTCCACTCTCTTCTAGCTTGTAGAGTTTTTGCTGAGAAATCTGATGATAATCTAATGGGCCTTCCTTTATATGTTGTATTCTTCTTTTCCCTAGCTGCCTTGAGAATTTTTTCTTTGCTGTTGGTTTGTGTCAATTTCATTATGATATGCCTTGGAGTAGGTTTGTTGGGGTTAAGAAAACTCGGTGTTCTGTTTGCTTCTTGAATTTGAGGCTTTAGTTCTTTCCACAGGCTTGGGAAGTTCTCATCTATTATTTGTTTGAGTATGTTCTCCATTCCATTTTCTCTCTCTTCTCCCTCTGATATACCTATTATTCTTATGTTATTCTTTTTGATGGAGTCAGATAATTCTTGTAGGGCTATCTCATTTTTTTTAATTTTTGAGTCTCTTTCTTCTTCTCTCTGTTGTGCCTCAAGTTGCTTGTCTTCTATTTCACTAATCCTCTGTTCTAACTGACCTGTTCTATTAGCTAAGCTTGTTACTTCGTTTTTCAGCTCATGAATTGAGTTTTTCATCTCTGTTTGATTTGTCTTTATAGTTTCAATTTCTTTGGACATATATTCTTTGTGTTCATTGAGTTGCTTTCTGAGCTCCCTAAATTGCCTTTCTGTGTTTTCTTGTATATCTCGGAGGATTTTTAGGATTTCTATCTTGAATTCTCTGTCATTTAGCTCCAAGGTTTCCAATATATTAAATTTTTTCTCCATAGATTTTTCCTCATCTAGCTGTGTTACCTCTCTTTCTTTTGTATCCATGATATTCGATTTTCTCTTCCTTAATGGCATCTGAGGGTGGTTTTGTTGATAGTATTAATGAGATTTAATAAAGAATAAAAAGTTAAAAAAATAAAAAATCAAAAAGAGTTGTTTTTTTTTAAAAAATTAATAATGAAATAAAGAAAAATAAAATAATAATTTTTTAAAAAAGGAAATTATTCCCCCCCTCCTTTTTTCCTCTCCTCTCCCCTTTTTCTTGAGAAAATCTTGTGGTGAACTGTGAATTATAACAAACAATGCCTGTGATGGAGGTCCTGAATTGGGGAAAAGTAATAAAGGGGCAAAAAAAAAAAAGAAAAAAAAAGGAAAAAAAGGGGGGGGGGCGGTATGGACCCACAAAAAGCAAATAAGGAAAAAATTTGGGTCAAGAATAAAATGATTTGCTTTTAGGTGTTGGTGTTGTCTAAGAGTTATGATGAGAGGAATAAGAGAACAGAAAAATGGGGGGACAAATTAAAAAAAATACTATTGTATTTAGTGGAACAAGAACTAGATAAAATGGAGAGCCAGGGATGGGAGCACTGCTAGTGAGTTAAAAACCCCCAAAATGCCACAAACATAAGTTTGAGTCCCAGATAAGATAATTTGTTTGTTATTGAGGTTTGAATGAGAGGAGATGTAAAGGAGAAAGGAAGTAACTAATATAGAGGGAGAAAAGAAAGAGAGAGAGAGAAAAAAAGAGGGAACCAGTAAAAGAAGAAAAAAGAAAGGAGAGAGAGAGAGTTAAGGGTTTTGGAGTGCAACCCTCATAGAGAGAAAGGAAGAGGAGAAAAAAGATAATGGGAGATGTAACACTTATGGGTAGTGTAGTTCAAGGAGAGGAGAGAGTAAGACCGGCAGAGAGTTAATCGGCCAAATTGGAGGAGGAAAAAAAGTCTCAAGAATGAAGATAAGAGAAACAAACGAACAAATATAATAAAATGGGATAGGTTATAAAGTCTGCAGATTATTCTTGATTTTGAGAGGTTATCTTCTTGTTTTTTCTTTTCTCTCCCTCTTCCTGGTCGGTGACTCTGTACCCCAGGTTCTGCCCCTTTGGCATGCTCAGGTAGAGGTTTGCAGGTGATAAGTCTCTATGACAATGTCATGTATTGTACTTCTGTCTCGTTGGCAGTCGAGGCTCATTAGCATTTATAGGCTCTGCCAGTGCGAGAGTCTGTGTTCCTGGAGCCTTTCTCCTAGTCTTTCCTTCCTCAATTAGTAGCCTGATAATCCAGCTATGGGGTTGTTGCTGCCTCTGCCTGGATAGTAAGAGGTTCAAAGAGCTGGCAACTCCCCACTCTATTTCCACTCAGCACAGGACTCTGGGTAAGGCTCAGTCAGTCAGAGCTGCTAGCATAATCAGGCGGGCTTTCCGCCCACTCAAAGACCTCTGGCTCTGCCACTCTTTCCGGTAACACAGGCGGGCACCCACTTCCGGGGTGCTTGGAGGAAACTCTCATTCACTATCTGCGTGCGCAGACCAGGATATCTGGCCAGCAGTCTCACGCTCTGAGTGAAACCCCAACCACATGAAAATTTGCAGCGCTGGAATTTGCTCTCGCTCCGTCCCCGTGCGCGGCTTTTGCAAGGCACTGGGGCGGCCCGAGATTCCGCTTTTGCCCACACAAAGGACCCTGACTCTGCCCCTCTGTGCGATAACACGGGCGCGCCCTGCTGAGGCACTCGGAGGAATCGCTCACTACCTATCTGCGCGCGCACACCAGGATATGAGGCCGGCCGCGTTTCCCTGAGTGAAACCCTCACCAGAACGGAAAATTTCCACCGTTGGAATTAGTTCTCGCTCCCTCCCATGCGCGGCTTTCCCAGGGCGCTGGGGCTGCCCAGAGATTCTACTTTCGGCCCACAGAAAGGCCTCTGACCCTGCCTCTCTGTGGGGCAACACGGACACCCACTTCTGGGGCTTAGGAAGAGATCTCTCGCCCACTAACTGTGCACCAACCAGGAGAACGGGTAAAATGGCTGCCCCGCTTGTCTTTCTTTGTTTGGGTTTGGCGCGAGTGTTAGCTTGTATTGCCCGGCTTGCCACAGGAACAGTTTTTCCTCCGCTAGGATCTCCGTGCCACAGCCTGGTTCGGCCTTTTGTGCACGGCCTGGATGTATTCACCCCCTTTGCCCGCCTCAGTTTCTATATTCACAGTTACCAGAGAAAGCCGCCCTGTTTAGGTTAGTGAGGAAGGCGAAGCATTTCTTACTCCCTATTTCCTTCAGGATTTGGTTATATATTTAGCCAATTTTTCACTCGACCATACCTTCGGGTGTATTGTGAAGCATCTGGAGGCTCCAAGTATAGGTTTTTCTGTTTCTGGTTGAAGATCTTGTTGAGTTTTGGGGGAGATTTATCGGTATCGCTTCCTACTCCGCCATTACTCTGACGTCATCCCCCAAAAATCCCTTTTTTTTAAGGTAAGGATATTCACTCCTAAATAACCACCACTCAAAATCACAATTCAAGTTCCAAAATACCTTAAAATTAATGGAAATAAAAACTACATAAGGAAACCTATGGAAAAATGTAGTGATGGATATATTTTACTGCAAGAAAACCTTAAATACACAGACTTTCCACCCATACTAAGTACCAGGATAATAAATAAAATCCAGAGAAAGTAAGAGAAGATAATGTTCACAGACTGAGCAGGCGATTGTGCTGTGGTTAGAGCATTTGACTTTAATGCGGAGGACCCAGATTTGAGATCCCAGGGGCCCAGCTTGAGCTTGGCTCATGTGGTTTGAGAAAACCTTACCAGTTTGAGCCCAAGGTTGCTGGCTCCAGCAAGCGGTCACTCAATAAGCTGTAGTTTCCTGGTCAAGGCATATATGATACAGGATTCAATGAACACGTAAGGTGTAACAATGAAAAATAGATGATTGACCTGTCACCTGGCACATAATAAAAAACTCTCTCCATTTTTGTCTATCTGTCCCTATTTATCCCTCTCTCTGACTCTCTCCCTGTCTCTGTAAAAAAAAACATGAAAAAGAAAAAAAATACTGTTCACAGAGACATCTGGAATGTGTATACAATATTTCCCCATGTATAAGACTTATCTTTTTTGAAAAATGTGGGCTTAGAAAACTGGTTGCGTCTTATATAGTTGTTGTTGTAGTTTTACTTGCATTTCCCATTTATTCGCACTTGGTATCATTTTCTCAAACTATGTGCCCCAAAATTAAGGTGCGTCTTATACAGGGAGGCTTCTTATACATGAGGAATATGGTACTTTACAACCTTACAATTTATTTCCTCTTGGGGTGAGATTTTGAACAACATAATTCATTCTTCTATGGAACTTAAGCTACAAAAACAACAACAAAAAAGGCATTGTCATCTTTCCTTTATTTATTTTTTAATGATTGAGGAACCATAAAGGGAAAAAAAGACAGACAGATAGTCAGAAACAACAATATGTTTCTGTATGTGCCTTGACCCAGGACGAAACCTATGACATTAGCATATGAATGTGGTGCTTTTACTACTGAGCTCTCGGGTGGAGCAAACCATTGTCTTCTGGGGAAAAATTTTACTAGAGAAAACCGGAGGTAATAAAAAAATAAAATCATAATCCAGTCTGCTGTGGTGACAACACCAGAAGACTTTTCTTTGCTCTTGAAATTCAGGGGCATAAACACTATTTCTAATTGTTTAACACAAAGCGACTTTTTTTCTAACATGCATTTTATTTTGTGCTATGGCAGCAATCCAGAATGAGAGACCTCCTAATCTTTGGACATCAGAAAATTTCTGAGCATTGGTCACCACATACAAGCTAGGTCCTTTTACTCACTGAACACCTCCCAGGGTCTTTGTTTCATAACTTCTGTATTTTCTCAGTTTTATACCTGAGAAAACGCATTGATGAAAAACTGAGCCTTATGTCTCAGCTCTGCCTTCTGAGAAACTGATATACTGAACCTCGCCAAAATAAATCATAACTGGGACCAAAGATATTGCACTACCAAATTCTGTTCTTGTTACAACTTATGATTAATATATTTATATATATATATATATATATCTTTTCTGTTTACCCCATGACATTGAATATGTCATATAACAGAAAGTGAGTCTGTCTCATGCACTATAGACTTCCAGTGTCGAGCACAGTGCCTGGCACATAATAGAAATACAATATATGTTTCTTGAATGAATGAATAAATAGTCATTTGCATACATACACAGATATCCACAAATGACAGACACTTTGGACAGAGAGAGATAAGCTCATGTGCAATGCACATCTATGGAGACAGATGTACACATGCCCAATGTACCTGAGTACATATACATAGAGAAATATAATAGGTACACAAAGAATATGGAAAGAAAATGTCTTAATATTAAAGGTAGATATATCTGTATGAAAATTTGTTTTTTTTGTTTTTCTTATTTTTTCTTGCAGTTCTGCAATAAGAATAGAGTTTTTATAATTAAAAATCTGGTAAAATTCAACATACTTCTCAAATCAAATACTTCTTTTTTTACAATACATTAAGTAGATTGAAATAAAAAAAGTTCAAAAGGCAGAAGTAAAAATAATAGAATGCAAACTTATTGAGTGCAGGACATGTGTTCCTAGCACAGTGCCTGGTATATGATGGGCATACTCAAAGGCTGTATGAAAGCATGGTTGGAAGGAAAGAAGAAAAACAAGATGACCCGAGAGATTTTCAGAAAACAAACCACTAAGGATACACAAAAAACTGTATTGAAACGGAAAATTGGAATCAACTTTAAAAGACAATCCTCTCTACCAAACCTTTTTTGACCTGTATTGAGGCGTGGTTCCTAAGATGCACAGTAGGTGGCTGCAGAGAAGCACATATAACAGAGACCATTATTGTATGTGCTTCGGAGCAAGTTCCAGCAAACTCAGAGGATTGAAATATCAAATATGTCTCTTGCTTTCACTACAGTTAATGTTGAAACAATTAGGAAAAGGTAACTAGATATTTCTTATATTTACGAGTTATAGAAGTATCTAGACAACCTTGGATTCAACGTTGATAAAAAACGCACTACATCCAACTGCTGTATTTTTCCAGGTATACTGCGCTGTGTTGTTATTCCCAAGTTGAACATATGGTGGCACCAGAGAAGCGCACTTGGAAAATATTTACCAGAGACAATCCTGTATGTTCTTTCAAGCAAGTTTCAACTACCTCAAACATTTTAAATGTTATAAAGCATGTTTTTTGTTTCATTAAACTTATTTTAATAATCAGTAGTAGAAATTAATTAAAAACCATTCCTTTTTTAAGTTAAGAAATTAACTCCTAAATAACCCATCCTCATTATTACAATGCAAGTTACAAAATATTTTTAAATTAATGGAAATAAAAACTACATAAGAAAACCTATGGAAAAATGTAGTGATGAATATATTTTAGTGGACAAAAACCTTAAAATGCACTGTAGTTAGAGCATCACACCCATACACTAATGATATAGGAGAGAGAGATAGGGACACACAGACAGGAATAGAGATATTTTTTTATTATGTGCCAGATTACAGATCAATCATCAGTTTTTGGTTGTGACACCTTAGTTTTTCATTGACTACTCCCTCATATGTGCCTTGACCAGGGGGCTACAGCTGACCGAGTGACCCCTATCATAAGCCAGCCCCCTTGGGCTCACAATGATTGGCTTTGCTCAAACCAGAAGAGCCACGCTCAAGCTGGCGACCTTGGGATCTCAAAACTGGGTCCTCTGCATTTCAGTCAAATGTTCTATCCACTGCTCCACCGCCTGTTCAAGCTTGGAATATTTTTTTGTTTTACTTTCTCTGGATTTTATTTAGTATCCTGGTTCTTAGTATGGGTGTAAGGGCTATGTATTTTATGGTTTTTTTCCCCTAAAATGTATTCATCACTATATTTTTCCATAAGTTTTCTTATGTAGTTTTTGTTTCCATTGATTTTAAAGTATTTTTTAACTTTAATTGTGATTTTGAGGGGGGATATTTAGGAGTGAATTTCTTAACTTAAAAAAGGAAGGACTGTTTAGAACTTGTAAATATAAGGAATTTGTATTTAATGTTTGCTACTTGTTTCAACGTTAACTGTAGAGAGAGCAAGAGATATACTTGATATCATTTCAATCCTCTGAAGTTTGCTGGAATTTGCTCCATAGCACATACAATAATGGTCTCTGTTACATGTGCTTATCTGCTGCCACCTCATGTGTATCTTGAGAAACACGTCTCAGTACAGGTCCAAAGGAAAGTTTTGGTAGAGAGCATTGTTTACAAAAGTTGATTTTAATTTGCTGATTTTGTAAAGTTTTGTGTATCCTTAGTAGTTTGGTTTTTGAAAATCTCTTGATTCATCTTGTTTTTCTTATTTCCTTTCAGCCATACTTTCATAAATCCTTTGAAAGTGTCCATTATATACCAGGCACTGTGCTAGGAACTCATGTCCCTGCACTCAATGACTTCCCATTCTACTATTTTTACTTCTGTCTTTTAAACTTTTATTATTTATATCATTTTAATGTATTGTAAAATATGATGTGCTTTGATTCGACAAGTTATAGAAATTACCAGCTTTTTTATTATAAAAACAATTTTCTTATTTCAGAAGTGCAATAAAAAAAGATAAGAAAAACAAAACAAAAAATTTTCATACAGAGATACCTACTGTTAATATTAGGACATTTTATTTCCATATCCTTGGTGCACCCATTATATTTCTCTATCTATATGTACTCAGGTACATTGGGTGTGTGTGTATCTGTGTGAATAGATATGCATTGCAGATGAGCATATTTCTCTGTGTCCACAGTGTCTGTCATTTGTGTATATCTGTGTATGTATTGAATTGACTATTCATTCATTCAGTAAACGCTTATTGTATTTCTATTATGTGCCAGACACTGGTTGCCTATAGTGAATGAAAAAAAACTCACTTTCTATTCTTATAAATACTACACTGTTATGGGGTTGAGAGAGGAAGTAAAAATACACATAAATAAATAATTATAAGTTGTGACAAGCACTGAATTTTGTAGTGCAATATATTTGGTCCC